>NC_070579.1:2802042-3077042 GCF_027409825.1 Scomber japonicus | reverse complement strand
CAGCCCGACATGTGTGGGGGGGCGAGGGCCCGTTCATCACTGCTTGCAGTTTTAATTATTATTATTATTATTATGAATGGAGATTAAAGAGAGCGAGGTTCCTGTTGTTGCTCCAGTTTAAAGGAAGTCTGTGTTTTAATGCTGCAGAACATTTACTGTGTTTTCTGGTTGTGTTCTAATAAAGAGACTTATAATAAAAACTAGGGCTGTCAGCGTTAACGCGTTAATCGTGATTAGATTAATGCAATCCATAACGCGTTAATTTTTTTAAATCTCATTTTAATGTTGCAAGCCTTTTTGTCCCTTCTCCTCCCCCGTAGACGGCTCCTCTAGCTGTAGCGCTATGCTTTGAAGTGGCCTCCTGCAGTAAACCTACCGCGCTGATGGAAAGTAAGAGAGCTACTGGACTTTTGAACGGCTTGTTTAACTTTAAAACACTTCCAGACGCTTCAGTTGACAAGTCAAAAGTAAAATGCAACCTGTGTCAAACGGAGTTTAACTACCACCGGAGTACGTGGAGTTTGAGTTAGCACCTCCACGCTAAACACCCAGGTGCAGCCAAGCCAGCCTCAGCTCCACCAAAGGACCATTAATCACGATTAATGGCGTTTTGAATTGCATGTTTAAAATCCCGTTATTTTACATTTCAAGCCAGTTTTAAGCCCATAATGTAAAGCATTTCAGGAGTTAATGGAGCGTAAAAAACATAAAAAGAGAGTTTCACTTTCATCGGAGCGTCTGTAACTTACACTTTAACCACAAGTAAAATCAAACGTCTCTGATTCTGCTGCAGTGAGTTTCATTCTTTCCCTTCATGAGTTTCACAATGTTGTTCCTTCCCTCCATCTGTCCTTCCTCCTTTCCTTTCTTCCTTCCTTCCCTCATCTGTCCTTGCTCCCTTCCTTCCTCCCTTCCTTTCTTCCTTCTGCCCTTCCTTCCATCAGTCCTTCCTCCCTTCCTTCCTTCCTTTCTTCCTTCCTTCCTTCCCTCCATCTGTCCTTCCTCCCTTCCTTCTGCCCTTCCTCCCTTCCTTCTTTCCTTTCTTCGTCCCTTCCTTTCTTCCTCCCTTCCTTCCATCTGTCCTTTCTCCCTTCCTTCGTCCCTTCCTCCCTTCCTTCCTTCCATCTGTCCTTCCTTCCTTCCATCTGTCCTTCCTCCCTTCCTTCTTTCCTTTCTTCGTCCCTTCCTTTCTTCCTTCCTTCCCTCCATCTGTCCTTCCTCCCTTCCTTCCTTCCTTTCTTCCTTCCTTCCTTCCCTTCCTTCTGTCCTTCCTCCCTTCCTTCTTTCCTTTCTTCGTCCCTTCATCCCTTCCTTCCTTCCTTCATTCCTTCCTTTCTTTCTTTGTCCCTTCCTTCCATCTGTCCTTCCTCCCTTTCTTTCTTCTCTTTCCTTCCATCTGTCCTTCCTCCCTTCCTTCCTCCCTTCCTTTCTTCCTTCCTTCCCTCCATCTGTCCTTCCTCCCTTCCTTTCTTCCTTCCTTCCTTCCATCTGTCCTTCCTCCATTCCTTCCTCCCTTCCTTCCTTCCTTCCTTCCCTCCATCTGTCCTTCCTCCCTTCCTTCCTTCCTTTCTTCCTTCCTTCCTTCCCTTCCTTCTGTCCTTCCTCCCTTCCTTCTTTCCTTTCTTCGTCCCTTCATCCCTTCCTTCCTTCCTTCATTCCTTCCTTTCTTTCTTTGTCCCTTCCTTCCATCTGTCCTTCCTCCCTTTCTTTCTTCTCTTTCCTTCCATCTGTCCTTCCTCCCTTCCTTCCTCCCTTCTTCTTCCATCATAGCGTCTGTAACTAAAAACAATGGTCTCTCATTCTGCTGCAGTGAGTTTCATTCTTTCCCTTCGTGAGTCTCACGATGTTTTTGGGAAGGTGATGAAACTCTTTAACACAAACCAGCAGTTTCATAATCCGATCGTCAAACCAATCAGCAACGTTTGTTATTAGTCAACCAAACCGCCAGCGTTGGCTCACTGAGTCTGTCTGACCGCGGTGTTACGTAACAGCCGGTGTTTCGCAGAAGTTGGTTCAAAGTTTTAATTACGAGAAATGTTTCACAACTCTCAGTTAATGAGCTGATGTCTGTTTATTATCTTTGTGTATTTCCTTCCTTCCTTCCCTCCATCTGTCCTTCCTCCCTTCCTTTCTTCCTCCCTTTCTTCCTTCTCTTTCCTTCCATCTGTCCTTCCTCCCTTCCTTCCTTCCTCCCTTTCTTCCTTCTCTTTCCTTCCATCTGTCCTTCCTCCTTTCCTTCCTTCCTTCCTCCCTTTCTTCCTTCCTTCTTTCCTTTCTTCCTTCCTTCCTTCCTTCCTTCCTTCCTTCCTTCCTTCTTTCCTTTCTTCGTCCCTTCCTTCCATCTGTCCTTCCTCCCTTCCTTCCTTCTGTCCTTCCTTCCTTCCTTCCCTTTCTTCCTTCCATCTGTCCTTCCTTCCTTCCTTCCTGTCTTCCTTCCTTCTTTCCTTCCTTTGTCACTTCATCCCTTCCTTCCTTCCTTCTTTCCTTCCTTTGTCACTTCATCCCTTCCTTCCTTCCTTCCTTCCTTCCCTCCTTCCTTCCTTCCTCATTTCATAACTCTCAGTTAATGAGCTGTTGTCTGTTTATTATCCTTATGGGTATAAAACATGAATTTATATCACATACAACAGGATTTTATTAAGATTATAAAGCCTGTGTCCTACAAGGGGAAATTTAAAATACATAAAACTCATTAATAAGATAAATATGGAAGACTCAACAATACAGACTGAATAAATTAAGATCATATTTTCCTTTTATTAGACTCACAAAGGGGAAATTTGCATTATTACAGCAGCAAGATAGAAGAGCATCAATAAGAAAGAATAAAGAACAATAAATAAGTATGAAAAACAATACATGAAATGGTTATATTGCACAGCATTGGACATTAAAAGTACACATACACACACTTACATAGGGTTAGGATGGTTAGGAGTTAGGATGAGCTCCAGTATTTACATTAGTTCATATTATTCAGAGTAAAAAGTCATTGTAAAGTAAGAATAAATATGTGTTCTGAGTTTGACATACCACAGAAAAGTGTGTTGTTCATCACCCTGCCAAATTTGAATGATTAAAAAAATTGCCAAATATATGAAATTAGGCTTCAAAGTTGTGTAGAAATCAGCCTCTTTCTCTGCTCCCAAACACTGTGGGCGTGGCCTCCGAGTCCTCTGAAGCCCCGCCCCCTACCAAGTGTCACCTGTCAATCAAAGCCACCACCTCTACCAGAAACATGGACGCTATACTGAGAGCTTTCTGTTGCTAACTCAGCTGCTAGCTCAGCGGCTAACTCAGCTGCTAGCTCGGCGGTTAGCTTAGCTGCTAGCTCGGCGGCTAGCTTAGCGGCTAACTTGGTGGCTAACTCGGCTGTTGGCTTGGCGGCTAACTCGGCAGCTAGCTCGGCGGCTAACTCGGCTAACTGGCTAACTGTAGACTGTAGTAGTAGTAGTGTGTGCTGAATGTATTTCTACCTCTACAGCAGCAGGGGCGGGTTTATGCTAATCACTAAATCCTGAACACAGAAATCTTGAAACACAGTTTGTGAAGCCTAGCTCCACAATTCAAATCTAAATGGTTGAAATGCTTTTTACACATTTTTTAGAAATACATTTATGACCTATTTAATGTGTTTAGAAGAAAATGAATTTTACAGTTAGACTTGTGTGTGTATATAATTAAACAGTTTGCATGTATGTAATTGTAATTTCTCCAAACATGTTCTTCTGTCTGCAGGTTTGTGTTTAGAGAAGAGAGTTTTCTACCGACTCATCTCCGGACTTCACAGCAGCATCAACATCCACCTGTGTGCCGAATACCTGCTGGACGGTACGATTCCTACATTTCCTTCTCTTCTAATAACTTAACTCTAACAAATCCATATTCAGTTCATGACAAAATACTTTAGAGACCAAATAACACAGACTCATTTAAAACTGTTTCATGTTTTGACTGTAAAGACACACACACACACACACACACACACACACACACACACATACACACACACACATACACACACACACACACATATACACAAATATACACACACACAGCCACACACACACACATATACCATCCTTTTTTCCTTTCTTCGTTCCTTCGTTTCTTTCTTCCTTCCACCTGTCCTTACTCCCTACCTTCCTTTTTTCTTTTCTTTGTTCCTCCCTTATGTCCTTCCTTCACTATCTGTCTTTCCTTCCTTCTTTCCTTCCTCCCTTCTATCTGTCCTTCCTTCACTATCTGTCTTTCCTACCTTTCTTCCCTCCTTCCTTTTGTCTGTCTTTCCTTCCTTCCTTCCTTCCTTCCTTCCTTCCTTCCTTCCTTCTATCTGTCCTTCCTTCACTATCTGTCTTTCCTACCTTTCTTCCCTCCTTCCTTTTGTCTGTCTTTCCTTCCTTCCTTCCTTCCTTCCTTCCTTCCTTCTATCTGTCCTTCCTTCACTATCTGTCTTTCCTACCTTTCTTCCCTCCTTCCTTTTGTCTGTCTTTCCTTCCTTCCTTCCTTCCTTCCTTCCTTCTATCTGTCCTTCCTTCACTATCTGTCTTTAACCCCACCTTTACCTTCCTTCCTTCCATCTTTCCTCCGTCTTCTTTTCCAATCTTTCCTTTCTGCCTTCCTCACTTTTATTCTTTCCTTCCTTCCACCTGTCCTTACTTCCTTCTCCTTATCTTTCCTTCTCACCTTCCTTCCTTCCTTTCTTCCTTTCTTTCTTCCTTCCTTCCTTCTCTTTAATGATCCGGCCCTTGAATGAAAATGAGTTTGACGCCCCCGCTATAGCCCTAACCCCGCCTTTACCTCCTGACCGTCCTCAGAGGGCTGGGGCCGCTCCGTCTGGGGGCCGAACATCCAGGAGTTCAGGCAGCGCTTCGACACGGCGGAGACGAAGGGCGAAGGCATCCGGCGACTGAAGAACCTCTACTTCCTGTATCTGATCGAGCTGCGAGCGCTCTACAAGGTCTCGGCGTACTTCGAGCGAGCCTTCGTCAACTTGTACACCGGAAACTCTCAAGAGGACGGAGCCACCAAGGAGCTGCTGCTGCAGGTCTTCAACGAGATCAAGTAAGCTGACTGGTTATGTCCTCCCTTCTTTCCTCCCTTCCTTCTTCCTTCCTTCCCTCCTTCCTTCCTTCTTTCCTTCCTTCCTTCCTTCCTCCCTTCCTTCCCTCCTTTTTTCCTTCTTCCTTCCTTCCCTCCTTCCTTCTTCCTCCCTTCCTTCGTACCTCCCTCCCTTCGTACCTCCCTCCCTTCCTTCTTTCCTTCTTCCTCCCTTCCTTCTTTCCTCCTTCCCTCCTTCCTTCTTCCTCCCTTCTTTCGTACCTCCCTCCCTTCCTTCTTTCCTTTCTTCCTCCGTCCCTTCCTTCCTTTCCTTCTTCCTTCCTTCCTTCCTTCCTTCCTTCCTCCCTCCTTTCCTTCCTTCCTTCCTTCCTCCTTTCCTTCCTCCCTCCCTCCTTCCTTCCCTCCTTCCTTCCTCCTTTCTTTCCTCCTTCCCTCCTTCCTTCCTCCCTCCTTTCCTTCCTCCCTCCCTCCTTTCTGAACAGTAAAAACAGACGGGGTCAATTTGACCCGGGAGGACGACACAACGATGAATTCATAAATCAGTTAAACTAGTTTTTAAAAGCAGCATCAGGTTTGTTAAAATGTATATTTAGTATTTTTGTTGGTTTTATATCATTTGAAATGAAGTAAGATTGAATGCTCCTGAAAATGTCAAATGGTATAACCACAAAAGAATGATAAATATTACATATTTTATCCATCCACCAAGAAAGAAAGAAGGAAAGATAAATGAGTAAGAGAAGAAAGATAGATAGATAGATAGATAGGAGAAAGAAAGGAGGAAGAAGAAGAAAGAAGAGAAAGAACAAGAAGTAGAAGGAGAGAGGAAGAAAGGAGGAAAGAAAGATTAACGGAGGAAGAAGAGAGGGAAAGAAAGAGACATTTTATTATGGTCTTAAGTTTTGTCCTCTGTTTGTCTTTCAGATCTTTCCCGATGCACTTTGATGAGAAGTCCATGTTCGCCGGACACAAGCTGGAGGCCAAAACATTAAAGGTGAAACTAAATCAAACATGTTCAGCAGGATTAAAGATAAACTCTCCGTCATCATCAGCAAAGAATATCTGTGGAACTGGAGCAGGGGTGTCAAACATGCGGCCTGTGGGCCAGAACCGGCCCGCCAAAGCGTCCAATCCGGCCCACTTGCCTCCTGCCTTCCTATACCCTCCTGTCATCTGTCCTTCTTTCCTTCCTCCCTTTCTTACTACTTTCCTTCTTTGTTTCCTTCCATCCTACCTTCCTTCCTTCCACCTTTCCTTCATTTTCTTTTCCTTTCTTCCTTTCCTTCCTTCCTTCCTTTCGTCCTTTCCTTCCTTCCTTCCTTGCTTCTTTGCTTTCTTGTCTTCTTTCCTTATTTGTTTCCTTCCATCCTACCTTCCTTCCACCTTTTCCTTCATTTTCTTTTCCTTTCTTCCTTTCCTTCCTTTCCTTCCTTCCTTGCTTCTTTGCTTTCTTGTCTTCTTTCCTTATTTGTTTCCTTCCATCCTACCTTCCTTCCTTCCATCTTTCCTTCATTTTCCTTTCCTTTCTTCCTTTCCTTCCTTTCCTTCCTTCTTTTCCTTCCTTCCTTCCTTCCTTCCTTCCTTCCTTCCTTCCGTCCTTATTCCCTTCCATCTTTTTAATGATCCGGCCCACATGAGATTACATTTGACTGTATGTGGCTCTTGTATGAAAGTGAGTTTGACACCTCTGATCTAAAGGTTAATATGCACGCATGATCTCTATTTTATGTTCTATCATCTTCTTTCTGCTTTAGTTTAGTAGCCCGAGAGCCCCCGCCGGCGGGGGCTAGAGCGCCCCCTATAAATGAAAAACGTCTCAGGGCAGCTAAACAAGCACTAATATAGCCATATGATACACCATTTTATTCAGAAGAAGCGCAGCTATCGAGCCAGCGCAACCATTTACAGCTCAACAAAACACAAGTCAAACACCAAGCAACTAATTGCATCATTTGCAAAAACGCTACACCGTCTGAGCACTGCGCATGCCGGCAGTCACCACGATCCTCGTATTGTTATGTTCGTGATATCCACACAAACTACACATCAAATGAAAGCTGAGATTTCACTGATTCCAGCAGTGTAACTCTCATTACTGTGCGATCAAAACTCGCGGAGTAAACCGTCAAAGAAAAATCCAAACAAACTTCACATTGTAAATTTACAACTACAAATGATGTCTTACCTTCGCTGTTTTTATGGTTAAAAGTTGTGTCTGGTCGCATAATATTCCTAGTAGCAGCTACTCCAATGTCTCTGGGTCATTTTGAGTCGATTCAGTTTCACTTTCGTTTTGTTTACATGGCATGGGGGGTGATTTAAATATCCCTGCGCCGTCGTCGCCAATGCAAACACACGGTCTTTGTCTCCATCTAGTGATTGAACGGTGCTACTGCGACATATCTAGCCCTCTGCATTACTTTCTAGGGGGTGTGAACTTTCTTTAGAGGTGTGATTGGTCCATATTGACCAATCGGTTCGCGAGATATCCATGTTCTTCCTGAAACTACTGCTTGGATCATTTGACGCCCATCCAGAATGCATGGGCAGAGATGCGCAGTGCAGAGTTGAGCGCCTAAACATATCTCTACTAAAATCTCTCTAACTTTGCAGTGCTTTACTTTATTAACATGAAACTTGGCACAGATAATGTTCAGATGTTATGCTACAATGTCAAGAGGTTTATTGGCTGCTGCAGTATAATTTAGAAGGTGTTATTCACTCTAAAAATGTAATTTTATTCAGGCGAAAATTAAATGTTTAATTTTTGCTGTGTTCAATCTTCATTTAGTCTGACCCAGTAACATATATACTAATGCTTTCACCTCTACGTGTATCTCACAAGTGTTACCTTTATTATGATACCAATATTATTCATATAGACCTTGTAGTTACAGAGATATACCATATTCATTTTGAGTATGTCATTTTCGAGCAGGACCCTGAGCCAGAGGCTTAGGGGGGAAGAGGTTAAGTTTTAATGACCAACAGAAACTCAGATCTTCTCTTCTTCCCTTCAGGAGGAATTTCGCCTCCATTTCAAAAACATCTCCAGGATCATGGACTGTGTTGGCTGCAGCAAATGTCGACTGTGGGGAAAACTGCAGGTGAGAAACAAAGTTCTGATCCACAAATGTGTTTTCAGTTTTTGGACTTTTTCTCTAATCTTTGGTTTCATCTTTAACAATGTGTTGTATTTTAAAAGCTTGTTATATTATCCAAACTGTACTACAGTTAAGTACAAGTACCTCAAACTGTACTACAGTGAAGTACAAACCTCTAACTGTACTACAGTGAAGTACTAGTACCTCAAACTGTACTACAGTAAAGTACAAGTACCTCAAACTGTACTACAGTAAAGTACTAGTACCTCTAACTGTACTACAGTAAAGTACTAGTACCTCTAACTGTACTACAGTAACGTGCTAGTACCTCTAACTGTACTACAGTAAAGTACAAGTACCTCTAACTGTACTACAGTAAAGTACAAGTACCTCAAACTGTACTACAGTAAAGTGCTAGTACCTCAAATTGTACTACAGTAAAGTACTAGTACCTCAAACTGTACTACCGTAAAGTACTAGTACCTCTAACTGTACTACAGTAGAAAGTCTAATATTTTACTGCAGTCTTCAGTCGTCTCCTCATGTGTGACCTGTGTTGTCTGCAGACTCAAGGTCTCGGCACGGCGCTGAAGATCCTCTTCTCTGAGAGGGAGATCAAGAACCTTCCTGAAAACACCCCCTCCAAAGGCTTCCAGCTCACCAGACAAGAGATCGTGGCCTTAGTGAACGGCTTTAGCAGGTATGTTCATCACTCTTTGGATGCAAAGGTGAGTGAACGGTGTCCCAAAGGCATCCGAAATGTGTCCGAAAGACGTCCAAATTGTGTCCGAAAGATGTCTGAAAAGGTGTCTGAAAGACATCCGATAGACATCCGAAAGGTGTCTGATAGGCGTCCGAAAGTGTCCGAAAGACGCTCCAAAGGCATCCGAAATCTGTCCCAAATGTGTCTGAAAGGCGTCCAAAGGCATCCGAAAGATGTCCGATAGGCATCTGAAAGGTGTCTGATAGGCGTCCGATAGGCGTATGGTAGATGTCCGAAAGTGTCCGAAAGACACCCCAAAGGCATCCGAAATTTGTTCCGAAAGGCGTCCAAAATGTGTCTGAAAGGTGTCCAAAGACCTCCGAAAGGCATCCGAAATGTGTCTGAAAGGCGTCCAATAGACATCTGGAGGTGTCCCAATAGGCATCTGAAAGGCGTCAGAAAGGCGTTCGAAAGATGCAACGATAGCAGAGAGATTGAAGAGTAAGTCATGATTTTATGGTTTAATATGACATGTTTTGTCTTTTCTAACCTCTCTCTCTCTCTCTGTCTCTCTGTCTCTCTCTCTCTCTCTCTCTCTCTCTCTCTCTCAGGTTGTCCACCAGTATTCATCAGCTCCACAGCTTCCGCCTGATGCTGAAGGAGAAGGGGAACAGGTAACAGAACGCGACGCTCCACCTGACCAGCAGGTGGCGCCTGCCCACCGAGAACTGCAGCAGTCTAATCGTGGCTCAGACGACGGCCTTTTAGTGACCATCAGGACCAGCAACGAGCAGCTCCCCTCCTTCCTCCCCCCCCCCCCGAACCTGCTCGATCTTGTCGCATTAATCTCTCGTTTTCCTGCTGCGACGTAGACGTTCGCTCCTCTACTTCCTCTCGCTAACGTCAGAAAAAAACGTCTCTCGGTTAAAGACGTTTTTTGTTTTGTTTTGTTTTGTTTTCATTCTCTCTCTCTCTCTTTTATTTTTTAAGTCTCTTTTTTGAGAAGTTGTGACATTTGACGGCCTGAAGAGAAACGATTAGACGGCGTGTAGCTGAAAGTCGACCAAACCGCCAGTGACGAGACTGCGGCCGACAGGAAGTGATGAATTTACACCGAGTTAGATTCAAAGCAGTTAAGTCCTCTCTCTTCCTCTGCTGACTCACATCCTGTTGGATTTCTTACGACCACGTGAACCCGATCCAGACCTTCTGTACGGATGTAGAAACACTTTGTCCTGATGAAGGAGTCTGTTAGGACAGACCCGGTTTGTCCTGATGAAAGTGCGTCCGAACCCGTCGTGACGCTGCTGCCTATCCTCCTATTGGTTCGTTTGTCTGTTTGTCTGTTCGTTTCCTTCCTTCCTTCCTTCCTTCCTCTCCTTTCTTTCATCCTCCTGTCGTTTGCAGAGAAGATTGTCGCTCACAGTTTGAGGATCTGGACCAATCCGCTTGCGTTAACCAACTCAGGCCTCATTCATGTCAGCTCGCTAGGAGGTGTGTGTGTGTGTGTGTGTGTGTGTGTGTGTGTGTGTGTGTGTGTGTGTGTGTGTGTGTGTGTGTGTGTGTGTGTGTGTGTGTGTGTGAGAGAGAAAAGTTCGGCTCCTTTGTCGTCGCCTTGTTGCTAACAGCTGATTTCACTATGAATTTAGTTCTCATATCGCTGCCTGACTCTGATCTGTGAGGAAGAACGAATAAATGAATGAATGAATGAATTTGGTGGTAAAAAAAAAAACAAAAAAAAAAACCAAACACTAAAAACTGTTTTTCCATTTAGAAACTGAAGCTCCCTACAAATGTGAGTCAGCTCAACTTTAGTTTAATAAGAAGTTCAAAGTCTTCTGATGAGTTTCGCTTTGAATCTTTTCCATGTTTATTTCTCTAGAAGCTTAAATAAAAGAGTTTAAACGTTGGTAGAAACCTGAGTTGTGTTTCTGGGTGTTTTATCAGTTTGAATCTATTTCTTCCCACTGATGACACGAGCAATGATAAAGATGATATAAAGATATTTGACTATATTTAAAACATTTAAACCCAAAGATCTCTAGCTTAAACAACTCAATCAATTAGTTGATCAACAGGAAATGAATCAACCAAGCAACCATTCAGGTGATCTACTAATCGTTGAATCATCATTATTCATTCCCAGCTTTTTAATATTGAAGACTTGCTGCTTTTTTATTTTCTATTTTGACATTTTATAGACTGACAGTTGATTGATTGAGTAAATAATCAACAGATATAAAATTCTATATATATATATATATCTGTATAATTTACCTGGTAGAATGACATTTGTGACAATAGATGTTCATTTATTTGGTAAAATAAAAGGAACTGAAGACAGTAAGGGAGCTCTGTCTGTCTGTATGTGTGTGTGTAGGTGTGTGTGTGTGTGTGTGTGTGTGTGTGTGTGTGTGTGGATCATCAACAGTTGCAGCTATAAAATTAATAGACTATAACTTGATTTGTAGTCAAATAACCATAAACTTGATAAGAGTAGTAACGTTTAGTTTGATGAGCGGATCTCGTGTCTGTCTGTCTGTCTCGTTGCTGTATAAGTTTGTCAAAGTGCCTCCTAGTGTTTATTTAGTCTGGCGTAATGTTTGCTTCAGCCTTGTTGTCTTAAAGCACAACTTTAATCCTGATAGATTTATTTAAACAGGAAAAATAAGAGTTATATTGGTTTTTCTTGAGATGATTGTTTAACTTTTGTGTAACTTTTAGTTTTTATGGAGATATAATTTACTCTTTTCCTGAGTGAAGTTGAGGTGTAATGACTGACAGGCACACAGATTGAATAATAAACTACATCCTGAATACTGTTGGGTCGTTCCACAGAGATCAAAACGCTGCAAAACTCATCTTAACAAGTTATTTAATCTTATATTCAGCCTCATGTGTTTGTGCAGGATGTAAAAGCTCCAGGTGGAAGCTTTAAAAACGTGACTTTACTCTGATTCTTACTGCATTTAATGAACCTTTAAACTGGACTTCCTGCAACATTCACACACCAGCACAGCGGCAGGTTTAGCTCGGTTGTTGTCGGTCTAAAGCTGAAAAACCAACTAACTGCAAACTTTCCAATTCTCACCATGTCTTGCAGACCTTGATCTCTGAATTCAGTTGCTGTTTTTGAGGTTGAAACTGAAACTGAGACCAAAAAAAGTCCAAACTAACATCTCTGGTTGACCTCCATGTACAGTTATTTTGGAGGAGCTTCAGACTGAAAACAGCGCTGTGATATGATCCAAGAACTAGAGTTTAAAGGTTTATCAGACACCTCAACTCTGCGTAGTGGCACATGATATGAAGAAGAGCAATTCCATAATTCTGGAAAGTTAACATAGAGGCAATAGTTTCATTTTATACTGGCAGTAAATCTACATTTTAAATGGGAATGATTGTTGGTTGTGATGTCTCCTTGAACACACCACGATGTAATAGCTGAGAAGTGTTTCAGTAAATACAATAAATGGGAGCCATCATTAGATTTTACCTGCAGGAGCCAAAGAAAAAACAAACATACATGCACTTTGTTACTGAACCTAAGCCGTAACAACATGTCAATCATTTTTACCCAAAAAGCCCAAAATGCAATCTATCATAGAGGACTTAAGAAAGCAGAACATATTGAGGAATGAGAATTTGGGACTTTGGGACCTTTTTTTTTTTTTGGACATTTCAGACAAGGCTTGTAATCAGTGTATAGCCTAATAGACACTTTAACTTGTTCTAGCAGGAATTGAAAAGGTGGAGCTGATAATAACAGATTATATTGGCGATAAGTGCAAATTCATAACGTTGAACAAATCCATCTAGAGCCGACATTTGACAGGACACAGAGTTCATCATAGAGAAGCTTGTCGACGCTACAGATGTGTCCTTGGAATAAATTGCATGAAGTCAGAGTTTTATTTCCCCTCTTAGATAAATGGATAAATGTTTTAGGTTAAAAAAGGCAGCAGGATATTGAAAGAACAACAGAGAAGCTTCAGGAGTTAATGTTGACCGACTAGTTAGCAGTTAAGATTCATCTGTCAGACACTTTGTGGTGTGATCGCTGCTTTAAAATGGCGTTCCCACACTGACCAGTAAAACCAACCCGAAGCTGCTGCTGCCAGGTGTAGATTCAGGTGTGCCAAAGATTTCAATTCAATCAGAGTGTAGTGTGTGTGTTTGCCTTTTAGAGTGGCTTCAAAAATGGTTGGTGCACCAGGAAAGACAAAATGAACCGATACAGATGTTTTTTTATTGTTTTAAGAAAGTCAGATTTATGGACTTCAACTGAACTTAAATTACTTGTTAAGATGATTTTGTTGTTGTTGTTGTTGTTGCAGCGTCCGGACACCCGAACAGTCGACCTGTCCTCTCATTAATGTGACGAACCAGCAGAGTTCAATCGTTTCGACGCCTCTTACGATCCGTTAGCAACGTAAAACAAGCAAAGTTATTATTCTGTGATGTCATCGGTCTGTTTGCGACATTGATGACATCACATGCAGGTTGAAGTTACCTGCTGCTTCAACCACAGCAGAGGAAGAAGTCCTAAGGATCCCCTACAGACATATTTAAAGACGTATAATAGTTTAAGTATTCTGATTAAGTTAAGTGACCTCACTAGAAGTTATTTAAAACGTCTCCTTTTACCTCAATAAATATCAAGAGAATATTTCCATTTTTAGTTGCTAAATATGAAAAACATCCTTCAAGTGTTAAACTGAACATAAATCATTTTGCACAGTGAGGCTCAAACCTTCGATTAAAACACATTTTTAATGGAGTCGGACTTTAACGTCTCTCTACGGGACACTAAATCTTTAAATCATCACGCTCAAATTGGTCTGTATGTGGCCCTTGGATGAAAATGAGTTTGACACCTCTGATCTATGCTCTAAATTTGTTGCTACTAACTTCAGATTTACAGAAAAACAGGTTGAAACTTTTCAAATGGGCGTCAGTACAGTTAGAGTTCATTTTACAGTCGACCCCTGGTGGACATTTGAGGAACTGCAGCTTCGGTTTTTGTTTGGTTTCACTCGTCCTCAGCTGTGGTGGATGCGGATTTGTTAAAAAGAAAGAAAAAAAAAACTGAATGATTGACAGATTTATTCAGTCATTCCTCTTTTAAGTTCTCAAAAAGTTAAATGTTGACCAAAGAGTTTTTAGTTGCCTACATTTTATTGTGTTTTTTGGGTTGTTGTTGGTTGTTTTGTTTTTTTTGCAATTGTGTTTAATCTTCTTACTTTATTGATTCTTTGATCACCTGAGCTGTTAAGTTTTGATGCTACAATAAGTTCTGAGACCACAGATAACAGATAACCGATAAGTTTAGGCTTGTTTAAGCATTCAGTATAAATAAGGTGATAAGTTGTGTTTTTGCCTGATCAGTGAATCATGACAAAAAATAAAAAATACAACAAAATAATGTTAGAAACTGAGCTGCTACTTCCTGTCTCATGCTTTACAGCTTGGTTCAGAGGCTTTCTTGGCGGTTAAAGTTATTAAAATTACAGATTTTAAATATCAGCAGCTTCAGTCTGAAATCATCTGTATGTTATTTCCAAACCTCCAGTCAGTGATGCTGAATAAGGACAGAACCAGTGAAACTCTCAGCCTGTGAGCTCTGAGTGCAGGGTCGAAGTAAATCTCACAAAAAGTTGATTTAAATCTGAACGCTGAGATTTTTCTGCACTTTTCTGCCAGTTTCTAACATTTCAGCTGAAGAACAAACATTAACGAACAGGACCTGAACCAAATAAGACAAGACGCTCTGAGAGAGTGTGTGTTTATATGTGCAAAATACAGAGTGTGTGTGTGTGTGGATGTGTGGATGTGTGTGCAGGTGCGTGTGCATGCCTTCCTCTGAGCCTTGCATGCCCTCCAGCAGCTGGACTTCCTGTACAGTCCACTACAGTCAAATTTAAAGGACCAGAGTGCAGGATTCAGTGCCATCTAGTGGTGAGGTTGCAGATTGCAACTAACAGAATATTAATATCTCTGAGTATGAAGGAGAAACTACAGTGGCCACGAAACTCACAGTGTTTGGTTTGTCCATTCTGGGCTACTGTAGAAACATGGCGGCTCCCTCTGTAGATTTAAAGGGCTGACTCTAAGGTAACAAAAACACAACCATTCTTCATTTCTGCCAAGTCCATTCCTCTAGATGACACTAAATTCTGTTCGCTGGTCCTTTAAATCTTAAACCGCCATTTAGAAAAAATACAAAAACAAACCTGCTTCAGATCTCCACGCTCGACATGTTCAGTCCACATCTGTACAGTTTGCAAAAGGCAGCACACGTTATATAATTTTCTTTCTTTCTTTTGCTTTCAGATCTATAAGAATATATATAGTTGCACCATGTTGATGTGTGTACCTGTTGAGTATATTTATTTGAAAAGAGAAATAAATATTTCTGGACTTGATCGAACTGTCTGTTTTGTTTTTTGCTTTGGACAAACATTTCTTCACATTGTCAGATGTTAGCCTAGCTTAGCATGAAGACTGTAACAGAGGAAACGGTTAGCCTGACTCTGTCCATAGTTCACGTTAAAGTAACTAAGTTTCCTCCAGTACAGTTTGAGGTACTTGTACTTTACTGTAGTACAGTTTGAGGTAATTGTACTTTACTGTAGTACAGTTAGAGGTACTTGTACTCTATAATATAACAAGCTTTTAAAATACAACACATTGTTAAAGATGAAACCAGTCAGCAGTGTGTAGTCGGCTCACTTTTCAGATGTCTATGAGTTGTTAACAGCTCTACCAAATACTGATTCTTCCCTCTAAACTTCTCACATGCTTTCATTTCAATAAATGTTCAAATGATCCAATATTTCAGCAAAAATCAAAGATTAGAGAAAAAGCCCAAAAACTGAAAACACATTTGTGTATCAGAACTTTGTTTTTTCTTCTTTCCCATTAATCATCTCAGCAGCCCTCACATTTATCTGCTGACCCTTTGGAGGGGCCCCACCCCTAGGTTGGGAACCACTCGACTAAACTAGCTAACTGTATATAAAGTAGTGTAAACTAGCTAACTGTATATAAAGTAGTATAAACTAGCTAACTGTATATAAAGTAGTGTAAACTAGCTAACTGTATATAAAGTAGTGTAAACTAGCTAACTGTATATAAAGTAGTGTAAACTAGCTAACTGTATATAAAGTAGTATAAACTAGCTAACTGTATATAAAGTAGTGTAAACTAGCTAACTGTATATAATATATGTTGGTCAGACCCACATACACCAGGAATGAAGACTTAAATGTTTGTGCCAAAATACAGGAAAAATGGCCCCATGACCTTTATTGTTGTCATTACGTCAAACAACAAACAATCTTCACATATTGTCCATCAGTGTCGACACATTTCCCTAAAATTCAGTCTGACATATTTCGTATCTTTGCTAACTTTGAGATGAACACCAGATTTTAGATTTCAGTTGTTCCTCACGTGTGTTTGTCATGATGGATCCATCACCAGTGAAGAGGTTAACGAATCAATCATGGAGGGACACTGAAGCAGTAAAGAGACAAGTTTAAGGTCAATTCCAACATACATGAAATAATTATATTATAAATCATAAAAGAATGTCTGCATTAATCATTATTGATGGAAACAAGTTCACACTGTACATTACTGCTGAATATACATTTGTTACCATAATAAACTAAATCTTTTCATTTGAAATTGATCAGTTTTGGTCTCTAATCAATCAGCATCCTGGTATTGACTCAGACAGTTTGATTGACAGGACAGATGATCAGAGGGGCAGAGTTTATACCACCATGATTATTCCAGGGACTGAAGTATGGGTAGAGTTTCTCAGTGAAGGAGCAGCCAGTAAAGGAGTAGATAAGAGCTGCAGCATCTACGTCATAAAAGGAGACCAGACCCTCCTCATAATCCACAAACACCCCCACCTTCTGAAGCCAAGACTCTAGAGAGAGATAGACTGGAGGGTAATTATTAGCTTCATACTCATTTCCATTTCTCAACCATATAGTCCAGAAACCATCCTCAGGTCTCAGTGTGATTTTTCCCTTCCTGTTGATCGACTCTCTGGCCACTCCTAAAACCCAGTCAGTCTTCTCTTTAACCTGAACCTCAAAGTAAAATCTGCCTGAAGACAAACTCTGCTTTCCTAACAGGGAGAGGGATAAAAATCTCTTTGGGTTGTCTGGGAGATTCTTCCACACATCACCATGATGTACTTGTTTCCCATCAGCAGACAGGATGAGCCAGGGATGTGCTGTATCAGGATCAAGAGTCACATCCACTGCATACTGCTGGACCCTCTTCAGCTCAGCCTCATACAGCTTCTTCATGTGTTTACTGAGCGTCTCCTCCAGCTGAGCCACAGCTTTCACCACAGACCCCTCATTTGATGGACGGTCGCTGACCTGTGTCCAGTCTTTGGTGGGTGGAGCACCAAAGAACAAAAAATACATCATTTAGTGGAATCGTAATACATGCTAACAACACAAATTACAAACAGGTTTGGCCTTACACAGACAGTATACTGAGGCAGAATATCTGACCACAGTAACTGAGAATAACCTGAGACAGAAGGTGACAATGACACATGTTCTGCTGTCTTTGTTATGCGGGAGCTTTACAGATAGATTTACACTTTCTATCAGCATGCCATAACTACAGAAATATTAGAGAGGAATTCTTTCCAAAATATAAGAAAAAAATTGCCCCTAATTCTGAAGTCTAACAGAAAGAAAGAAATAACCCCTCATCCTGGGAGAAAAGAACAATGTCACTTCCTGTCCCAACAGGTAGGACATTAGCATAAAGACAGACATTTATAAAATATACTTCTTATTACCATAATCTACTTACTGCCACCATCCCCTCTAGTTTTATATGTTATTTATTTATGTCAAATGTCATGAATATTCAATTGAGCCTCACAGTGGATGAAGGCCAGACACACTGGAATCACCAGAAACACCAGAAGCACCAGACAGGACTTCAGGGCCTTCAGTTTGGTTCCAGTACAGACGTCACAGGGAACTTCTCCTGGTTTGGCAGCTTGTTGCTCTGAGCTGCTGCTGCTGGCTTTCTGTTGAGCTTCCTGTCTAAACTGAGAAACCATCTCAGAGAACAAAGTGTTGATGTGAAGTTTAGGTCTTGTGTTGAACATTTCATTACACATTGGACACAGGTACTGGTCACTACTGTTCCAGTGGACATTGATGCAGTTTTTGCAGAAGTTGTGTCCACATGGTGTGGTGACTGGATCAGTGAACACATGCAGACAGATGGAGCACCGAAACTGATCTTCAGATCTCAGACAGCTGGCAGCAGACATATCTACACATGTAGAGTGAAAGAAGAGAAAGACATTTGTATTGTATTTGATTGAAAAGGAAAATGCATGGTTATTGTTCAAATATAGTGCATTATATTAGGTAAAATAATTTAGAATTAAACATGGCATGTTTCAATAGGGCTAGAAGTACTTTCATCAAATCAAGCTTTGAGCAATCTTAACCAATTTAATCAAAGATTCTCTCCAGGATTTCACAGCCAAGTTAAAGTGTTTGTTGATTTGATTTGATTATTTTATTTCGGATGTGTGAAAGAAAGAAAAAAACAAACATAAAAAAGGAAAACAGTGAACTTACACCTAACAGAAAACACGATACAATGCAATGTCAACCACATCCGAAACAGAGTGGGAAGAAGTCAACACTTAATGTTGGACGTGTGCTGGTTTGTACAAACTACAGTCAGAGACTCATCTGCAGCTCTTTATCTAACAGCTCATTGTGGCTGTTTGTGCTTTTACTATTACTCAATACAATCTGATCCACTGATAAAATATCACAGAATATGTTCATATCTTGTTGTAGAGAAGAATTATTATTGAAGAATCTCACTGCTAACAAAGCTTTAGCTAACTTGGTGACAAAACACATTTTATTTCCTGTTGCTGCTTCACAATAAAAGTGTCCTGCTGGTTCACCAGTGAAAAGCTTTTAATGTGAAACAGCTACAGGAAACAGAATGTGTCTGTAGGAAGTGATCAGTAAATAGTCAAAGATCAGGAAATAGCAGTGAAGCTAAACTCCAAACCACAGAGGTTCAGTTCCACTTTACAAAAGTCCTGAGAACTGACAGAGACTTAAAAACACTTAAAGTGTTTTTTACTGAGTCTGTAAAAGCAGCTGCAGTTATACTGTAAACAATCTCACAAGTGTCAGTATGAAATGAAAAGAGATGAACTTCCTGTCTCCTGTGTTAAAGCTGGTTGTTGAAACATTAAATATGATCAGTTGTACTCACCAGTGTTTGGCAGAGACTCTGCTGTGTTGTTGAGAAAGACTTGATGAACTCAGTTTCATTTATATTTGGACAGAAGTGGAGAGACTCGACTGCACCTCTTTTCCAGTGTTTCTCCTTCCTGTCATTAAAAGTTTTATTGTGAGATATCATGGATTAAAGGTTGTTCTGTATCTAACAGATGGGAGGAGTTAGACATGTGAAAAGGTGTTGCTCAGTTTAATAATGTGTTTTTTTAACAGATGATAAAAGGCAAGGCAAGGCAAGGCAGTTTTATTTATATAGCGCATTTCATACACAATGGCAATTCAATGTGCTTTACATAAAACAGAAAAACATGTAATTTGAGAAAACATACAATTAACCCCCACCCCACCCCCCCATAATAAAAACAAAGTACAGAAAAATTGAAAGACATAAATAAAATGATTGCAGCATAAAATAATAAATTAGCTTTAAAATCATTAAAAGGACAGAGTGCAAATGAAAGTGTGCAAATGAAAGATTAAAATGTAAAGTGCTTTAAAAGAGCTCAATCATAAGCACAGGAGAAGAGAAATGTTTTTAACCTGGATTTAAAAGTGTTCACTGTTGGGGCTGATTTCAGTTCTGCTGGTAGTTTGTTCCAGTTGTGTGCAGCATAACAGCTAAAAGCTGCTTCACCATGTTTAGTTTGAACTCTGGGCTCAACTATCTGACCTGAGTCAGTAGATCTCAGAGCTCTACTGGGTTTATATTCTACTAACATGTCATTCATGTATTCTGGACCTAAACCATTCAGTGATTTGTAGACCAGTAGCAGAACTTTAGAATCTATTCTATAGCTGACTGGGAGCCAGTGTAAAGACTTTAGAACTGACTGGGAGCCAGTGTAAAGACTTTAGAACTGACTGGGAGCCAGTGTAAAGACTTTAGAACTGACTGGGAGCCAGTGTAAAGACTTTAGAACTGACTGGGAGCCGGTGTAAAGACTTTAGAACTGACTGGGAGCCGGTGTAAAGACTTGAGAACTGACTGGGAGCCGGTGTAAAGACTTTAGAACTGACTGGGAGCCAGTGTAAAGACTTTAGAACTGACTGGGAGCCAGTGTAAAGACTTTAGAACTGGAGTAATGTGCTCTGATCTCTTTGTTCTGGTTAAAACTCGAGCTGCAGTGTTCTGAATGAGCTGCAGCTGTTTAATGCTTTTTTGTGGGAGTCCAGTCAGAAGACCGTTACAGTAGTCGAGTCTACTTGAGATGAAAGCATGAATCAACTTCTCCTGGTCTGTTTGAGACATAAAACCCTTCACTCTGGATATGTTCTTAAGCTGATAGAAGGCTGTTTTGGTGATTGATTTGATATGACTGCTGAAAGTCAGATCTGAGTCTATCAGCACACCAAGGTTTCGGACTTGGTCCGTAGTTTTTAGAGAGAGTGACTCCAGATGTTTACTGACAGCAATCCTCTTCTCTTTATTGCCAAAAACAATGACCTCAGTTTTGTCCTGATTTAATTGAAGGAAATTTTGGTTCATCCAATTAGTTACTTGCTCTAAACAGTGACACAATGACTGTATTGGACTGTAGTCATCTGGGGACAGTGCCAGGTATATCTGTGTGTCATCTGCATAACTGTGATAGTCTACATTAGAGTTCTGCAGAATTTGACCCAAGGGCAGCATATATAGACTGAACAGTAGGGGTCCAAGAACTGACCCCTGAGGAACTCCACATGTCATAGCCACTCGATCAGATTCATAACTTCCAATGGTCACAAAATAACTCCGCTCTTCCAAGTAGGACCTGAACCAGTCTAGGACTGTTCCGCTGAGTCCTGCCCAAGTTTCCAACCTGTTCAACAGTATACTGTGATCCACAGTGTCAAACGCAGCACTGAGATCCAACAGGACCAGAACTGACACCTTGCCTGAGTCAGTGTTCAACCTTATGTCATTTAACACTCTAATAAGAGCTGTTTCTGTACTGTGGTGAGGTCGGAAACCTGATTGAAATTTGTCAAAAAGGCCACTGGAGTTCAAGAAATGACTGAGTTGATTAAAAACCACTTTCTCAACGGTCTTGGCTATAAAAGGAAGATTTGAGATAGGTCTGTAGTTGGTTAACATGGAAGCATCCAGCGTTCTCTTTTTTAAGAGTGGCTTAATGGCAGCTACTCTTAGGAGTTTAGGAAACACACCTGATTTAAGTGAGCTATTTATTACTTGTCGCAAATCTGTTTGGACAGAGTTCACAATAGTTTTAAAGAAATCTGATGGCATTGTGTCAAGACAGCATGTTGATGGTTTTAGATGCTGCACTGTTTCCTCTATGGTTTTTTGGTCAACTGTTTTAAATTCTGACATTGCAGTTGAGTTATTCCTGGGAGGTCTGAGGGATTGCATCATTTTATTGTTTTGTTGATTTGTGTTGATATTTAACCTTATGGACTGGATTTTTTCACTGAAAAAGCAAATTCATTGCATTTTTCTGTGGAAAGGAGTTCTGGAGCTATCTGTTTAGGGGGGTTTGTAAGCTTATCAACCGTAGCAAACAGAGTACGAGTGTTGTTGATGTTCTTATTAATTATTTCAGAAAAGTGTTGCTGTCTAGCTTTGAGTAACTCATATTTAAAATTACAAAGACTTTGTTTGTAGAGGTCAAGGTGAATTTGAAGTTTAGTTTTTCTCCACTTACGCTCTGTTTTCCTGCATTCTGTTTTTAAAGCCTTTACCATCATAGTGTTCCTCCATGGTGTTTTCTTTCTGCTCAAGGTTGTCTTATAGGTGCAACAGCATCCATAACATTTGAGATTTTCCAGTTAAATTTATCCAGGAGTTCATCAACTGACTCTGCACTCACAGTTGGTGACATAGCTATAGCCTCCATAAACTTTGCACTGGTATTCTCATTTATGTACCTTCTCCTAACAGACACAGAGGTTAACTGAACATTTGGAATGATCTGTAAGTCAAAGAACACACAGAAATGATCTGAAAGAGCCAAGTCCTTAACATCAACGGAAGAAATATCAACACCTTTAGAGATAACCAGATCCAGAGTGTGGCCTCGAGAGTGTGTGGGCCCTTTCACATGTTGCAAGAGGCCAAAAGTGTCAAGTAGAGCAGAGAGTTCTTTGGCGTTACTGTCCATGTTATTGTCTACATGAATGTTAAAATCCCCTGTTATGATAAAAAAGTTGTAGTCAGTGCAGATAACTGACAGCAGTTCAGTAAACTCATCAATGAATTTTCCTGAGTATCTTGGAGGTCTATAAATGATTAAAAAAAAGAACTTTTGGATCACCTTTTAATAAAAAACAGAGATGTTCAAAAGAGCTAAAATCACCTAATGTAATTTCCTTGCACTGAAATACAGATTTAAAGATGGCAGCAACTCCCCCGCCTTTCTTACCAGTTCGACACTTGTTCATAAAACTAAAATTTGTTGGTGCTGCCTCATTGAGAATAGCACAACAGCTACATTCAGTCAGCCATGTTTCACTAAGAAGTAAAAAATCTAGATCATAGGTCATAATGACGTCATTAACTAGCAGTGATTTGTTGGCTAGCGATCTGATATTGAGTAGAGCTAACCTTGTGGAGATAACAGGAGACACTGGTATATTTTGAGGTTGACATGCTATACTTAGTAAATTAGCAGATTTAATTGAACTCTTGTTATTTCTCACCAGTTTAACCATTCTTCTGTTACCTGTCATCACAGGGATTGAGAAGGCTATCTGAACTCCATAGGGCCTGACTTTTCCTGGGGGAGAACATAATTGGTATCAGTATTGCAGCCTGGACCCGGCACATATCAGTCAGACTCACAGATGATCTGAGTCAAAGGAGGTGGGGGGGCTCTGTGACTCTTGGATGATGGTTGTTTCCAGCGTGGTGGAATGGGAGGGGCTTGACGATGGGGGAAGTTGAGGGGAGAAAAAATGGGATTTGGGCGTGGTGTGAGTTGGATTCCAGCATTGACAAGGTCATTCATCCTGTCGGTGAAATCCAGAAGTGGGGAGTCCTGACTAAGTGGAGAGAATGAAAGGCTGGATGGGGTCCTGGTGGTTGAAAGTTGGGAGTCTCCAGGTGGGGCTAGGGGAGACTCCACTTGTCGGGTTGTTGGGGCTGGGGGAGACTCCAC
Source organism: Scomber japonicus (assembly GCF_027409825.1). Taxonomy (NCBI): domain Eukaryota; kingdom Metazoa; phylum Chordata; class Actinopteri; order Scombriformes; family Scombridae; genus Scomber; species Scomber japonicus. The sequence goes on along the minus strand of NC_070579.1, from coordinate 3,053,749 downwards.
TTGTTGGGTTGTTGGGGCTGGGGGAGACTCCTCCTGTTGGGTTTTTAGGGCTGGGGGAGACTCCACCTGTTGGGCTGTTGGGGCTGGGGGAGACTCCTCCTGTTGGGTTTTTAGGGCTGGGGGAGACTCCTCCTGTTGGGCTGTTGGGGCTGGGGGAGACTCCTTGCATTGGGGCAAGGATGATGACGTTAAATCCTCTCTCTGGGTGTGCTGACTTTCATGGTCAGTCCTTATCTCAGGCGGTAGCAATTCTTCTCCAGAACGCTGTCTTATCTGTTGTTTTGGATTGTCTTGTCTTGTCTTGTCCTTGGCAGGGACTGCTGGTGACTGACGCACAAAATAAAAAATGTTGTAGCTTAACAGCTGTACTCCTGACTTGTTAAGGCAAAATCCATCTGCCTCAAAGAGGTGTCTGCATTCCCAAAAAATGTTGAAATTGTCAATAAAATTCACTGATTGAGTGGCACACGTATCTTTGAGCCATCTGTTGAGCATCAACAGCCTGCTGAATCTCTCGTCTCCTCGCCGAACTGTCGCTAGAGGTCCACTGATAAACACCTCAGTATTCAGACATCGAACTTTGTTCAGCAGATCATTAAAATCCCGTTTCAATACCTCTGATTGTTGCTTGATAACATCAAGCGCTCCTGTGTGTATGACGAGAGATTTCACTGTCGGATGCTCAGCAGTGATTTCCAGAATTTTCTCTGCGATATCGGACACCATGTCGTTGGTAAAACAGAGTACTTTGGTGTTTTTGTTGAAAAAGTGTTTTATCTTATTCACAGCTCTGTCACCCACTATCAGCATCTGAGGCCCAGTAGTTAGCTCTTTCTGCGGCCTTTTAGTTTTTGATTTAGCCACATACCTTTCTCTGGTGCTGGAAGATGACCTTTCTTTTGGGGAGTCAGGGTTTTGTAAAAGCGGAGCAAATCTGTTCTCTAGTAGAATTCCTGTGTCTTGGGTCGGTCTTACTTTTTGTTTTTGCCACAGTCCACGGCTGTTTTCTCCTTGGTACTGGGGTTGAAGAGACCCTCCTGTGCGATGGCAGTGCAAGCCACTCAGTTTCATCACGAGCCTCCGGGTGCTGGGTTCTGCCTGTTAACCGTCTTCCCATATCTAAGGGAAGCGATGATTTATTCTTTGGCTTTGCACCAAGAGAGTTCCAGGGAGGACTACTGGTTGATTTACTGCCGTAACCACCAGCCTCCTGCTTCTTGGTGGTGCTAATTAGCTGTCTGTTAGCCTGCTCCTGTCCACTGTTTTGGGTCATCGGTAGAGGGGTTTCATTCCCATATTGTCCATTTACCTCCACGTTGACTTCAAGTCGCTGAGTACCACTATCTTCTGGAGAAGTTTGTGGTAATCATCCATGGAAAAGGGAGGCATCTTGCTGCTAATTAGCTTAGCTTAGCTGAGCTCCTCAATCCCAGTCACTATAGTGCAGGCTTGTGCTGCTGATAGGCCACACTCACGAAGTAAAAGAGTTTAAATAATAGTGGTAGTCTTGAGATACTTTCATAAATTAAGTTCCCAGTGATATAGAAGTATCCAGGACCCGCTTTCCATAAATTTTGTAGCAAAAGGACAGGATTTCAATGGAAAAGAGAAAAGTAAAGCGGAGAGCAAAGAGCGAAGCGTCTGCACTCAAGCAAAGCAGGAAGCAACAAAAAGATGAAACCAAAAAGCAATGTGTAGTCGGCTTACATTTCAGATGTCTATGAGTTGTTAACAGCTCCACCAAATACTGATTTTTCCCTCTAAACTTCTCACATGCTTTCATTTCAATAAATGTTCAAATGATCCAATATTTCAGCAAAAATCAAAGATTAGAGAAAAAGTCCAAAAACTGAAAACACATTTGTGTATCAGAACTTTATTTTTTCTTCTTTCCTCTCCCATTAATCATCTCAGCAGCCCTCACATTTATCTGCTGACCCTTTGGAGGGGCCCCACCCCTAGGTTGGGAACCACTGGACTAAACTAGCTAACTGTATATAATATATGTTGGTCAGACCCACATACACCAGGAATGAAGACTTAAATCTATGTTTGTGCCAAAATACAGGAAAAATGGCCCCATGACCTTTATTGTTGTCATTACATCAAACAACAAACAATCTTCACATATTGTCCATCAGTGTCGACACATTTCCCTAAAATTCAGTCTGACATATTTGGTATCTTTGCAAACTTTGAGATGAACACTAGATTTTAGATTTCAGTTGTTCCTCACGTGTGTTTGTCATGATGGATCCATCACCAGTGAAGAGATTAATGAATCAATCATGGAGACACTGAAGCAGTTAAGAGACAAGTTTAAGGTCAATTCCAACATACATGAAATAATTATATTATAAATCATAAAAGAATGTCTGCATTAATCATTATTGATGGAAACAAGTTCACACTGTACATTACTGCTGAATATACATTTGTTACCATAATTAACTGAATCTGTTCATTTAGAATTGATCAGTTTTGGTCTCTAATCAATCAGCATCCTGGTATTGACTCAGACAGTTTGACTGACAGGACAGATGATGAGAGGGGCGGAGTTTATACCACCATGATTATTCCATGGACTGAAGTATGGGTAGAGTTTCCCAGTGAAGGAGCAGCCAGTAAAGGAGTAGATAAGAGCTGCAGCATCTACGTCATAAAAGGAGACCAGACCCTCCTCATAATCCACAAACACCCCCACCTTCTGAGGACGAGACTCTAGAGAGAGATCGACTGAAGGATCATCAAGAGCTTCGTACTCATTTCCATTTCTCAACCATATAGTCCAGTAACCATCCTCAGGGCTCAGTGTGATGTCTCCCTTCCTGTCAATCGACTCTCTGGCCACTCCTAAAACCCAGTCAGTCTTCTCTTTAACTTGAACCTCAAAGTAAAATCTGCCTGAAGACAAACTCTGCTTTCCTAACAGGGAGAAGGATAAAAATCTCTTTGGGTTATCTGGGAGATTCTTCTTCCAGTTATAATAATCACCATGATATACTTGTTTCCCATCATCAGACAGGATGAGTGCAGGACTTGCTGTATCAGGATCAAGAGTCACATCCACTGCATACTGCTGGACCCTCTTCAGCTCAGCCTCATACAGCTTCTTCATGTGTTTACTGAGCGTCTCCTCCAGCTGAGCCACAGCTTTCACCACAGTCCCCTCATATGATGGACGGTCGCTGACCTCCATCCAGTCTTTGGTGGGTGGAGCACCAAAGAACAAAAAATACATAATTTATTAGAATGGTAATACATGCTAACAACACAAAGTAGAAACAGGTTTGGCTTTACACAGACAGTATACCGAGGCAGAATATCTGACCACAGTAACTGAGAACAACCTGAGACAGAAGGTGACAGTGACACATGTTCTACTGTCTTTGTTATGCGGGAGCTTTACAGATAGATTTACACTTTCTATAAGGATGCCATAACTACAGAAATATTAGAGAGGAATACTTTCCAAAATGTAAGAAAAAAATTGCCCCTAATTCTGAAGTCTAACAGAAAGAAAGAAATAACCCCTCATCCTGGGAGAAAAGAACAATGTCACTTCCTGTCCCAACAGGTAGGACATTAGCATAAAGACAGACATTTATAAAATATACTTCTTATTACCATAATCTACTTACTGCCACCATCCCCTCTAGTTATGTATGTTATTTATTTATATGTCAAATGTCATGAATATTGAATTGAGTCTCACAGTGGATGACGGCCAGACACACTGGAATCACCAGAAACACCAGAAGCACCAGACAGGACTTCAGGGCCTTCAGTTTGGTTCCAGTACAGACGTCACAGGGAACTTCTCCTGGTTTGGCAGCTTGTTGCTCTGAGCTGCTGCTGCTGGCTTTCTGTTGAGCTTCCTGTCTGAACTGAGAAACCATCTCAGAGAACAATGTGTTGATGTGAAGTTTAGGTCTTGTGTTGAACATTTCATTACACATTGGACACAGGTACTGGTCATCACTGTTCCAGTGGACATTGATGCAGTTTTTGCAGAAGTTGTGTCCACATGGTGTGGTGACTGGATCAGTGAACACATGCAGACAGATGGAGCACTGAAACTGATCTTCAGATCTCAGACAGCTGGCAGCAGACATATCTACACATGTAGAGTGAAAGAAGAGAAAGACATTTTTAATGTATTTATTTAAAAAGAAAAATGCATGGTTATTGTTCAAATATAGTGCATTATATTAGGTAAAATAATTTAGAATTAAACATGGCATGTTTCAATAGGGCTAGAAGTACTTTCATCAAATCAAGCTTTGAGCAATCTTAACCAATTTAATCAAAGATTCTCTCCAGGATTTCACAGCCAAGTTAAAGTGTTTGTTGATTTGATTTGATTATTTTATTTCGAATGTGTGAAAGAAAGAAAAAAACAAACATAAAAAAAGAAAACAGTGAACTTACACCTAACGGAAAACATGATACAATGCAATGTCAACCACATCCGAAACAGAGTGGGAAGAAGTCAACACTTAATGTTGGACGTGTGCTGGTTTGTACAAACGTCAGTCAGAGACTCATCTGCAGCTCTGTATCTAACAGCTCATTGTGGCTGTTTGTGCTTTTACTATTACTCAATACAATCTGATCCACTGATAAAATATCACAGAATATGTTCATATCTTGTTGTAGAGAAGAATTATTATTGAAGAATCTCACTACTAACAAAGCTTTTGCTAACTTGGTGACAAAACACATTTTATTTCCTGTTGCTGTTTCACAATAAAAGCATCCTGTTGTTCACCAGTGAAAAGCTTTTAATGTGAAACAGCTACAGGAAACAGAATGTGTCTGTAGGAAGTGATCAGTAAATAGTCAAAGATCAGGAAATAGCAGTGAAGCTAAACTCCAAACCACAGAGGTTCAGTTCCACTTTACAAAAGTCCTGAGAACTGACAGAGACTTAAAAACACTTAAAGTGTTTTTTACTGAGTCTGTAAAAGCAGCTGCAGTTATACTGTAAACAATCTCACAAGTGTCAGTATGAAATGAAAAGAGATGAACTTCCTGTCTCCTGTGTTAAAGCTGGTTGTTGAAACATTAAATATGATCAGTTGTACTCACCAGTGTTTGGCAGAGACTCTGCTGTGTTGTTGAGAAAGACTTGATGAACTCAGTTTAATTTATATTTGGACAGAAGTGGAGAGACTCGACTGCAGCTCTTTTCCAGTGTTTCTCCTTCCTGTCATTAAAAGTTTTATTGTGAGATATCATGGATTAAAGGTTGTTCTGTATCTAACAGATGGGAGGAGTTAGACATGTGAAAAGGTGTTGCTCAGTTTAATAATGTGTTTTTTTAACAGGTGATAAAAAACAAACACACACTGCCTTAGATTTAAAGTAAAATAAAAGTTTTGGACCAAACACTGAATTGTGCAGGCAGCCAGTTTTTACTGCTGAGGTTTTCATGTAACTAACTATTTATAACTTCTATAAACCTTTTTCATTTTAATTCACCAAACACAAAACGAGGTGAAGAATGGTTGACCAAAACTGCAACATGAGGCCCCACCCCTAGGTTGGGAACCACTGGACTAAACTAGCTAACTGTATATAAAGTAGTATAAACTAGCTAACTGTATATAAAGTAGTATAAACTAGCTAACCGTATATAAAATAGTATAAACTAGCTAACTGTATATAAAGTAGTATAAACTAGCTAACTGTATATAAAGTAGTGTAAACTAGCTAACTGTATATAAAGTAGTATAAACTAGCTAACTGTATATAAAGTAGTATAAACTAGCTAACTGTATATAAAGTAGTGTAAACTAGCTAACTGTATATAAAGTAGTATAAACTAACTGTATATAAAGTAGTGTAAACTAGCTAACTGTATATAAATTAGTGTAAACTAGCTAACTGTATATAAAGTAGTATAAACTAGCTAACTGTATATAAAGTAGTGTAAACTAGCTAACTGTATATAAAGTAGTATAAACTAGCTAACTGTATATAAAGTAGTGTAAACTAGCTAACTGTATATAAAGTAGTATAAACTAGCTAACTGTATATAAAGTAGTGTAAACTAGCTAACTGTATATAAAGTAGTATAAACTAGCTAACTGTATATAAGGTAGTGTAAACTAGCTAACTGTATATAAAGTCGTGTAAACTAGCTAACTGTATATAAAGTAGTATAAACTAGCTAACTGTATATAAAGTAGTGTAAACTAGCTAACTGTATATAAAGTAGTATAAACTAGCTAACTGTATATAAAGTAGTATAAACTAGCTAACTGTATATAAAGTGGTGTAAACGAGCTAACTGTATATAATATATGTTGGTCACACCCACATACACCATGCACCAGGAATGAAGCCACATGACCTTTATTGTTGTCATTACATCAAACAACAAACAAACAAAAATCTTGATATATTGTCCACCACTGTTGATACATTTCTCTAAATCACAGTCTGACATATTTGGTATCTTTGCAAACTTTGAGATGAACACTAGATTTTAGATTTCAGTTGTTCCTCACGTGTGTTTGTCATGATGGATCCATCACCAGTGAAGAGGTTAATGAATCAATCATGGAGGGACACTGAAGCAGTAAAGAGACAAGTTTAAGGTCAATTCCAACATACATGAAATAATTATATTATAAATCATAAAATAATGTCTGCATTAATCATTATTGATGGAAACAAGTTCACACTGTACCTTACTGCTGAATAGACATTTGTTACCATAATTAATTGAATATTTTCATTTAAAATCGATCAGTTTTGGTCTCTAATCAATCAGCATCCTGGTATTGACTCAGACAGTTTAATTGACAGGACAGATGATCAGAGGGGCGGAGTTTCTACCACCATGATTCATAAAGGGACAGAAGTTTGGGTAGAGTTTCTCAGTGAAGGAGCAGCCAGTAAAGGAGTAGATAAGAGCTGCAGCATCTACGTCATAAAAGGAGACCAGACCCTCCTCATAATCCACAAACACCCCCACCTTCTGAGGACGAGACTTCAGAGAGAGATCGACTGGAGGGTCATCAAGAGCTTCGTACTCATTTCCATTTCTCAACCATATAGTCCAGAAACCATTCTGAGGGCTCAGTGTGATTTTTCCCTTCCTGTTGATCGACTCTCTGGCCACTCCTAAAACCCAGTCAGTCTTCTCTTTAACCTGAACCTCAAAGTAAAATCTGCCTGAAGACAAACTCTGCTTTCCGAACACACAGGGAGAAGGAGAAAATCTTTTTGGGTTGTCTGTGAGATTCTTCCACACATTACCACAGTTTACTTGTTTCCCATCATCAGACAGGATGAGTGCAGGATTTGCTGTATCAGGATCAAGAGTCACATCCACTGCATACTGCTGGACCCTCTTCAGCTCAGCCTCATACAGCTTCTTCATGTGTTTACTGAGCGTCTCCTCCAGCTGAGCCACAGCTTTCACCACAGACCCCTCATATGATGGACAGACGCCAACCTCTGTCCAGTCTTTGGTGGGTGGAGAACGAAAGAACAAAAAATACATAATTTATTAGAATGGTAATACATGCTAACAACACAAAGTAGAAACAGGTTTGGCCTTACACAGACAGTATACTGAGGCAGAATATCTGACCACAGTAACTGATAATAACCTGAGACAGAAGGTGACAATGACACATGTTCTGCTGTCTTTGTTATGCGGGAGCTTTACAGATAGATTTACACTTTCTATCAGCATGCCATAACTACAGAAATATTAGAGAGGAATTCTTTCCAAAATATAAGAAAAAAATTGCCCCTAATTCTGAAGTCTAACAGAAAGAAAGAAATAACCCCTCATCCTGGGAGAAAAGAACAATGTCACTTCCTGTCCCAGGTAGGACATTAGCATAAAGACAGACAATTATAAAATATACTTCTTATTACCATAATCTACTTACTGCCACCATCCCCTCTAGTTATGTATGTTATTTATTTATATGTCAAATGTCATGAATATTGAATTGAGCCTCACAGTGGATGACGGCCAGACACACTGGAATCACCAGAAACACCAGAAGCACCAGACAGGACTTCAGGGCCTTCAGTTTGGTTCCAGTACAGACGTCACAGGGAACTTCTGGTTTGGCAGCTTGTTGCTCTGAGCTGCTGCTGCTGGCTTTCTGTTGAGCTTCCTGTCTGAACTGAGAAACCATGTCAGAGAGCAAAGTGTTGATGTGAAGCTCAGGTCTTGTGTTGAACATTTCGTTACACATTGGACACAGGTACTGGTCATTACTGTTCCAGTGGAGATTGATGCAGTTTTTGCAGAAGTTGTGTCCACATGGTGTGGTGACTGGATCAGTGAACACATGCAGACAGATGGAGCACCGAAACTTATCTTCAGATCTCAGACAGCTGGCAGCAGACATATCTACATAGGTAGAGTGAAAGAAGAGAAAGACATTTTTAATGTATTTGTTTAAAAAGAAAAATGCATGGTTATTGTTCAAATATAGTGCATTATATTAGGTAAAATAATTTAGAATTAAACATGGCATGTTACAATAGGGCTAGAAGTACTTTCATCAAATCAAGCTTTGAGCAATCTTAACCAATTTAATCAAAGATTCTCTCCAGGATTTCACAGCCAAGTTAAAGTGTTTGTTGATTTGATTTGATTATTTTATTTCGAATGTGTGAAAGAAAGAAAAAAACAAACATAAAAAAAGAAAACAGTGAACTTACACCTAACGGAAAACATGATACAGTGCAATGTCAACCACATCCGAAACAGAGTGGGAAGAAGTCAACACTTAATGTTGGACGTGTGCTGGTTTGTACAAACGTCAGTCAGAGACTCATCTGCAGCTCTTTATCTAACAGCTCATTGTGGCTGTTTGTGCTTTTACTATTACTCAATACAATCTGATCCACTGATAAAATATCACAGAATATGTTCATATCTTGTTGTAGAGAAGAATTATTATTGAAGAATCTCACTGCTAACAAAGCTTTTGCTAACTTGGTGACAAAACACATTTTATTTCCTGTAGCTGCTTCACAATAAAAGCATCCTGTTGTTCACCAGTGAAAAGCTTTTAATGTGAAACAGCTACAGGAAACAGAATGTGTGTCTGTAGGAAGTGATCAGTAAATAGTCAAAGATCAGGAAATAGCAGTGAAGCTAAACTCCAAACCACAGAGGTTCAGTTCCACTTTACAAAAGTCCTGAGAACTGACAGAGACTTAAAAACACTTAAAGTGTTTTTTACTGAGTCTGTAAAAGCAGCTGCAGTTATACTGTAAACAATCTCACAAGTGTCAGTATGAAATGAAAAGAGATGAACTTCCTGTCTCCTGTGTTAAAGCTGGTTGTTGAAACATTAAATATGATCAGTTGTACTCACCAGTGTTTGGCAGAGACTCTGCTGTGTTGTTGAGAAAGACTTGATGAACTCAGTTTCATTTATATTTGGACAGAAGTGGAGAGACTCGACTGCAGCTCTTTTCCAGTGTTGCTCCTTCCTGTCATTAAAAGTTTTATTGTGAGATATCATGGATTAAAGGTTGTTCTGTATCTAACAGATGGGAGGAGTTAGACATGTGAAAAGGTGTTGCTCAGCTTAATAATGTGTTTTTTTTAACAGATGATAAAAACCAAACACACACTGCCTTAGATTTAAAGTACAATAAAAGTTGTGGACAAAATACTGAACTTTGCAGGCAGCCAGTTTCTACTGCTGAGGTTTTCATGTAGCTAACTATTTATAACTTCTATAAAACTTTTTCATTTTAATTCACCAAAAACAACAAATTGAAAGTTTTTTGTTTTCTGACATCATGCAGATGCAGCATGAGCACCCACCCCTAGGTTGGGAACCACTGGACTAAACTAGCTAACCGTATATAAAGTAGTGTAAACTAGCTAACTGTATATAAAGTAGTATAAACTAGCTAACTGTATATAAAGTATTATAAACTAGCTAACTGTATATAAAGTAGTATAAACTAGCTAACTGTATATAAAGTAGTGTAAACTAGCTAACTGTATATAAAGTAGTATAAACTAGCTAACCGTATATAAAGTAGTATAAACTAGCTAACTGTATATAAAGTAGTATAAACTAGCTCCACCTCCAGCAGCTACAACAGTAACGTGCTGCTCTAACACTGATGCTTCACTATTAATAATCTAATGATGTCATATATAATAATATATCACTACTTTTACTGTAATACTGCATACTACATTACTCATAATACTGCAGTACTTTTACTGTAATACTGCATACTACATCACTATAATACTGCAGTACTTTTACTGTAATACTGCATACTACATCACTATAATACTGCAGTACTTTTACTGTAATACTACATACTACATCACTCATAATACTGCAGTACTTTTACTGTAATACTTTTTAAATGAATTAATGAAGAAATATTAAAAAGCATGTTTGTTTTCATGACCTGTCATTTTATTGTCAGTGTTTTCGTATCAACACGTCACAAACACACGACCACGAACACAAAAAAAAAGCTTAACAACAAAATACAATCGTCTCAGCTGTACAAATAATTACAAAACCTGCGTCTGTTAGAAATATAGAATTCAAGCTTTTGTCTGAACGCTGCAAAGCAAAGTCAGTTTTCACAAGTTTTATTTTCATCAAATGAGAATTTAATGAGGTGTTGAGTCTTGAAATCAGTTTTTTGATTATTTATTCTGATTTTTTTTGACAGTTTGGTGTTTTTAAAAATTATATTCCAGCTTCTTTTAAGATTTTTAGCGATGCTAAACATGTTGGCAGCATCTCTGAATGTCAGTCCAGACAGAGACGAGTGTGAGTGAAGATCAGCTTTCATCTCCAGCCAGAACAAAATAGTAAAGTTTTGTATGTTTTCATTAACAGTGAACATCATGAACATTAACAGTCTGGTTAAATCATCTGGTCGACATTTCAGTTTGTCCAACACTTTGGTTTATGACCAAATACCTGCAAAATGAAATAGTGTCAAATGGAGTAACCGTGTGAAATTGGTCATGACTAAACTTTTTCTACAATTCTTAAAATCTTTCAATTTACATTAAAAAAAACTCTTCAAAGAAGTGAGATTAAGACTCAGCCCGCAATTAAATATTTTGAGGTGTATATCGAAAAACATCAGCTGTCTGTGTATTGACATATTTACAGGATATTGAGTGTGTTTGTGTGTAGATTATGATGAATTTAACTTTACAAGCTTTTGTCTCAAACAGTCAAGAAACTGAGCAGAAATTACTTTTCTTGAATCACTCGGGACAGGAAATGAACTCGTTTGTATTCTGGCTTCGATGTTTGGTCTAATTAAGAAGTATGAGCTGCTCTCATGCTGAAGCCGTCAAAGAGTTTAATGTAAAATAAATAAAAGCAAATCAATTTACTCGTCATCAAGAGTATGACCATGATGAGATTTGTGTTATAAATTAACTGCAGATGTGGAGTTGTATTGAAATCATTGTAATGAGTTTTGTGTCTTATTTGGCTCCATCTGGTGGTAGTTATGAATAGCAGGATTCAGGAGGAAGTGACCTCACAGTAAATATTGGGGTAACAGGAAGTAAGCAAGGTCTTTTTCTCCTCACACTCAGAAAGTGAGCAGCATAGTGCAGCTGTCTGTTCAATCCTGTGCTTTAAAGCCTACAAAACGGCTTCATCTGTAAGTTATGTTCTGTTTGCAGTTATATTAACAATTGTATTTGGTTAAGGTACAATATTTTCGGATATTTAGTTTATTGGTGACTCTGTGTTAGAGATTGCACTATAATTGTTTACATTTGGTTTTCTATTTTCCTTATTTCACTAATGTAGTAGTGCTGACATTTACTTCAGGAGGATCAAAATTGAGAGAAATATTTGTGTTAAGCTAGCTGTATAGCTAAAGACCACGTTGCCTGCAACCACTTTTAGTGAGGACAGCATAGCAGAGTTTTAAAGATGTAAAGACTCTAATTAAAGACATTATCCAATGAAGGAAGTGTTTGGTTTTTTTAACCCAAACTACATGATAAAGGACAAGATGTCTCAACTTCTATAGACGATTCTTTATCTAATGTGACCCTCACAAGCCAACCAAAAAAAGTGGAATACTAAATTGCTGTAATGCACCTTTAATGGGCCTTTATAAACCACTCACCATTTTCAGGTTTTAGTGTGGTAGCTCATTTTCAAAGCTGCAACTATTAATTTAGTTTTTAAAATAACTTTTTACACCAACATTTTATTCCTGGATTTGTAGATAAAGCCACAAAGCAGGATTTAAACCTGCGTGGTCTTTTCTTTAAACTTGATTATCTCATGTTTGTGTAGATTTTTACCTCTTTGTGACTCTTTATTTAAAACTATGTGAAGGGAGATGTCTCTTTGGTGGAACAGCTTAGAGACATTGAAATATGACAAAGAAATGCAAAAACCCAAAAATGATCCACAAACAGTTTGTGATCCACAAGATGAATCTTTAACAATCTGAAATCTTAGTACTTGAGTAAATATATTTAGTTACATTCCACCACTGGCTTTTGACCACATCACATGGTCTTCATCAGCAGGTTGGGTTGCTTTAAGTTGAGGCTGTAAGTTAAGAATGAGTTTAACTTTTAAGCCGTCTTGAACATGCTCAGAATTTGCAACCAAATTCACATGAATTAGTTTCCAACTGTTACATTGTTTTAGTCCTGATAGTAAATTGAATATCTTTAGTTGCAGCCCTCAAATTGATGAAGAAGTCTTTAACTGCAGTTATAGGCCTGCGGGGGGCGCTACACTATTCATTAACCAGCGATATAAACAAACACAATAACTGATCGGTGTCAAAATGCAGAGTGATGCTGTACAGTGGAGAGAGGGTTTATGGGTAGGGGTGGAGCTCTCCGGCGGCGGCGCTGTTGGTCAGATCATAGACTGTATATAAGAAAGGGCGTAACATCCGTGACGTCACCCATTGGTTTGTGGACTGCTGCTCGGAAGCCAATGGTATCGAATCTAGGCAGCGCCATCTTAAAAATTTCAGGTGCATGCTGGGAAAAAAAGAACACGGATTCTACTTATATGGGCATGAGGCGGGGCCATGGGCGGACATATGGGCGGGACCAACGGCGGAGCGGGGAGGCTGCGATTGGTTGTGAGGGCTGGATCTCAAGGACATTGGTCAATCAACCTGTCAATCAGGATGTAGCCACGCCCTAATGCATACCCTGCTTTATCGTCACATATAAAATCAGGGAGGCCAAAATGTCCCAAATGAACATCATACTGCATTGAAGAAGGCTTTAAACTAGCGATTGAGACCATAAACACATTTTGAAAACGTTTACTGAGGTTAGAAATCAAGTGAGAAGTTGGTGAATTCTCCATTGACTTGTATAGAAACGGTCGCCCCCTGGTGGCCTTTTGATAGAATGCAGCTCTAAGTTACTTCCGCATTGGCTTCTTTTCAGAGGACAGGAACTCCCTGCCTGGGTCAGATGCTGTTCGTTGCTGTTGGTGTGCACAGTGAAGCTGCTGTGGCGGCTGCCCCAGTCGTAGCAGTCCGATGAAAGACTGTCAAAGAGATGAGAGACCGTCAGCTGCTTTAAAGGAACATTTTGGGAAACACTCTTATTTGTTTCCTGCTCGACTTACATCAGAAGATCAATACCACTCTCAGGTCTGTGAAATATGAAGCTACTGATGTTTGTACCTGGCTGACCCGTTCTGAGGAGGAATACTCCACGCCAGATCATCATCGCTGTCATACCGACGAGGGTTGTCGAAGAAGTATCCTCTGGAGGACAGAACGTGGTTTGGTATTCCAGTGGTGCTCTGTGGAGACAAAAAAACCCTGTCAAACAGCTCAGTTGGTGCTAATCCAAGCACCTCTTATGAACCTGTTGCTTTTCCACCAGCAAGCAGCCATGCGATTACGTCACTGTATAACGTAGACAGCACTCGCCTTTGAAGAACTTCCATTATTCACCAGTGAGAGGCAGCAACATGGCGCAAGGCATCTAGCCTGCCAGAAACGAAGAAGAAGAAAAAGAAAAACAAGAAGTAGAAGACAAATCTTTAACCCTCTGTAAATGACAGTTAGCCACGCTAGTCAGCTAATGAATGTTAACCCTGTTAGTCTGTTAATAAACGTTAACCCCGTTAGCCGGCTAATAAACGTTAGCCCCGCTAGCCGGCTAATAAAATGGTAACCCCTCCCCCAGTCCGCTGACGTAATCGGTTTTTGCTTTAGACCAGCAAAGAGTTGGTGCTTGCTCTGGCTGCCGTTCTCAGGCTCTGGGCTAAAGCTTTGGCGGTGGAAAAGCAAAGAACCAGTGTTTAGTCAGGCTCTGGCTCTGAACCAGCACCAGCTCCAGCTCGGTGGAAAAGGGGTATCTAAGGTAACAAAAACACAACCATTATTAATTTCTGCCAAGTCCGTTCCTCTTGATGACACTAAATTCTGCTCACTGGTCCTTTAAATCCTAAACCACCATATAGGAAAAATACTTTATCAAACTGTGTTTTTTGCTTTGGACAAACATTTCTTCACATTGTCAGGATGTAAGCATGAAGACTGTAACAGAGGAAACCTGACTCTGTCCATAGTTCACATTAAAGTAATTAATTTTCCTCCAGTACAGTTTGAGGTACTTGTACTTTACTGTAGTACAGTTTGAGGTACTAGTACTTTACTGTAGTATTTCCATGTGATGCTACTTTCTACTCCACTACATTTATTGAACAGCTTTAGTTACTTTTCAGATGCAGATTTGACACAATGGAAAATATAACAAGCTTTTAAAATACAACACATTGTTAAAGATGAAACCAGTCAGCAGTGTGTAGTCGGCTCACATTTCAGATGTCTATGAGTTGTTAACAGCTCCACCAAATACTGATTCTTCCCTCTAAACTTCTCACATGCTTTCATTTCAATAAATGTTCAAATGATCCAATATTTCAGCAAAAATCAAAGATTAGAGAAAAAGTCCAAAAACTGAAAACACGTTTGTGTATCAGAACTTTGTTTTTTCTTCTTTCCCATTAATCATCTCAGCAGCCCTCACATTTATCTGCTGACCCTTTGGAGGGGCCCCACCCCTAGGTTGGGAACCACTGGACTAAACTAACCGTATATAAAGTAGTGTAAACTAGCTAACTGTATATAATATATGTTGGTCAGACCCACATACACCATGCACCAGGAATGAAGCCAAATGACCTTTATTGTTGTCATTACATCAAACAACAAACAAAAATCTTCACATATTGTCCATCATTGTCGACACATTTCTCTAAATCACAGTCTGACATACAGTATTTGGTATCTTTGCAAACTTTGAGATTCACACTAGATTTTAGATTTCAGTTGTTCCTCACGTGTGTTTGTCATGATGGATCCATCACCAGTGAAGAGGTTAATGAATCAATCATGGAGGAGGATACTGAAGCATTAAAGAGACAAGTTTAAGGTCAATTCCAACATACATGAAATAAAATATTGATAATTATAAATCATAAAAGAATGTCTGCATTAATCATATCCTGATGGAAACAAGTTCACACTGTACATTACTGCTGCATATACATTTGTTACCATAATTAACTGAATCTTTTCATTTAAAATTGATCAGTTTTGGTCTCTAATCAATCAGCATCCTGGTATTGACTCAGTTTGATTGACAGGACAGATGATCAGAGGGGCGGAGTTTTTACCACCATAATTAGGATTAGGACTGAAGAATGGGTAGAGTTTCTCAGTAAAGGAGCAGCCAGTAAAGGAGTAGATAAGAGCTGCAGCATCTACATCATAAAAGGAGACCAGACCCTCCTCATAATCCACAAACACCCCCACCTTCTGAGGACGAGACTTCAGAGAGAGATCGACTAAATGGTTTTCACAAGCACCGTACTCATTTTCATTTCTCAAACATATAGTCCAGAAACCATCCTCAGGGCTCAGTGTTATGTTTCCCTTCCTGTCGATCGACTCTCTGGCCACTCCTAAATCCCAGTCAGTCTTTTCTTTAACCTGAACCTCAAAGTAAAATCTGCCTGAAGACAAGCTCTGCTTTCCTAACACAATTGCATAAAGTGTAAATCTCTCTGGGTTGTCTGGGAGATCCTTCCTCACATCACCATTATTTACTTGTTTCCCATCATCAGACAGGATGAGTTTAGGATGTGCTGTATCAGGATCAAGAGTCACATCCACTGCATACTGCTGGACCCTCTTCAGCTCAGCCTCAATCAGCATCTTCATCTGTTTACTGAACGTCTCCTCCAGTTCAGCCACAGCTTTCACCACAGACCCCTTATATGATGGATGGTCGCTGACCTCTGTCCAGTCTTTGGTGGGTGGAGAACCAAAGAACAAGAAATACATAATTTATTGGAATGATAATACATGCTAACAACACACATTAGAAACAGGTTTGGCCTTACACAGACAGTATACTGAGGCAGAATATCTGACCACAGTAACTGAGAACAACCTGAGACAGAAGGTGACAATGACACATGCTCTGCTGTCATTGTTATGCGGGAGCTTTACAGATAGATTTACACTTTCTATCAGCATGCCATAACTACAGAAATATTAGAGAAGAATACTTTCCAAAATGTATGAAAAACAAAATTGCCCCTAATTCTGAAGTCTAACAGAAAGAAAGAAATACAGTAACCCCTCATCCTGGGAGAAAAGAACAATGTCACTTCCTGTCCCAACAGGTAGGACATTGGCATAAAGACAGACATTTATAAAATATATTTCTTATTACCATAATCTACTTACTGCCACCATCCCCTCTAGTTATGTATGTTATTTATTTATATGTCAAATGTCATGAATATTGAATTGAGCCTCACAGTGGATGAAGGCCAGACACACTGGAATCACCAGAAACACCAGACAGGACTTCAGGGCCTTCAGTTTGGTTCCAGTACAGACGTCACAGGGAACTTCTCCTGGTTTGGCAGCTTGTTGCTCTGAGCTGCTGCTGCTGGCTTTCTGTTGAGCTTCCTGTCTGAACTGAGAAACAACCTCAGAGAGCAATGTGTTGATGTGAAGCTTAGGTCTTGTGTTGAACATTTCGTTACACAGTGGACACAGGTACTGGTCATTACTGTTCCAGTGAACATTGATGCAGTTTTTGCAGAAGTTGTGTCCACATGGTGTGGTGACTGGATCAGTGAACACATGCAGACAGATGGAGCACCGAAACTTATCTTCAGATCTCAGACAGCTGGCAGCAGACATATCTACACATGTAGAAAGAAGAGAAAGACATTTTTATTGTATTTGTTTAAAAAGGAAAATGCATGGTTACTGTTCAAATACAGTGCATTATATTAGGTAAAATAATTTAGAATTAAACATGGCATGGTTCAATAGGGCTAGAAGTACTTTCATCAAATCAAGCTTTGAGCAATCTTAACCAATTTAATCAAAGATCTTCTCCAGGATTTCACAGCCAAGTTAAAGTGTTTGTTGATTTGATTATTTTATTTCGAATGTGTGAAAGAAAGAAAAAAAAAAACAAACATAAAAAAGAAAACAGTGAACTTACACCTAACAGAAAACATGATACAATGCAATGTCAACCACATCCGAAACAGAGTGGGAAGAAGTCAAAACTTAATGTTGGACGTGTGCTGGTTTGTACAAACTACAGTCAGAGACTCATCTGCAGCTCTTTATCTAACAGCTCATTGTGGCTGTTTGTGCTTTTACTATTACTCAATACAATCTGATCCACTGATAAAATATCACAGAATATGTTCATATCTTGTTGTAGAGAAGAATTATTATTGAAGAATCTCACTGCTAACAAAGCTTTTGCTAACTTGGTGACAAAACACATTTTATTTCCTGTTGCTGCTTCAGAATAAAAGTGTCCTGCTAGTTCACCAGTGAAAAGCTTTTAATGTGAAACAGCTACAGGAAACAGAATGTGTCTGTAGGGAGTGATCGGTAAATAGTCAAAGATCAGGAAACAGCAGTGAAGCTAAACTCCAAACCACAGAGGTTCAGTTCCACTTTACAAAAGTCCTGAGAACTGACAGAGACTTAAAAACACTTAAAGTGTTTTTTACTGAGTGTGTAAAAGCAGCTGCAGTTATACTGTAAACAATCTCACAAGTGTCAGTATGAAATGAAAAGAGATGAACTTCCTGTCTCCTGTGTTAAAGCTGGTTGTTGAAACATTAAATATGATCAGTTGTACTCACCAGTGTTTGGCAGAGACTCTGCTGTGTTGTTGAGAAAGACTTGATGAACTCAGTTTCATTTATATTTGGACAGAAGTGGAGAGACTCGACTGCAGCTCTTTTCCAGTGTTGCTCCTTCCTGTCATTAAAAGGTTTATTGTCAGATATCATGGATTAAAGGTTGTTCTGTATCTAATAGATGGGAGGAGTTAGACATGTGAAAAGGTGTTGCTCAGTTTAATAATGTTTTTTTAACAGATGATAAAAAACAAACACACACGGCCTTAGATTTAAAGTAAAATAAAAGTTTTGGACCAAACACTGAACTGTGCAGGCAGCCAGTTTTTACTGCTGAGGTTTTCATGTAACTAACTATTTATAACTTCTATAAACCTGAAAAATGTTTGATAAAAACTTAAAGATTTGCAGATGCAACATGAGGCCCCCACCCCTAGCTAACTGTATACAAAGTAGTATAAACTAGCTAACTGTATATAAAGTAGTATAAACTAGCTAACTGTATATAAAGTAGTGTAAACTAGCTAACTGTATATAAAGTAGTATAAACTAGCTAACTGTATATAAAGTAGTATAAACTAGCTAACTGTATATAAAGTAGTGTAAACTAGCTAACTGTATATAAAGTAGTATAAACTAGCTAACTGTATATAAAGTAGTGTAAACTAGCTAACTGTATATAAAGTAGTATAAACTAGCTAACTGTATATAAAGTAGTGTAAACTAGCTAACTGTATATAAAGTAGTGTAAACTAGCTAACTGTATATAAAGTAGTATAAACTAGCTAACTGTATATAAAGTAGTATAAACTAGCTAACTATATAAAGTAGTGTAAACTAGCTAACTGTATATAAAGTAGTATAAACCAGCTAACTGTATATAAAGTAGTATAAACTAGCTAACTGTATATAAAGTAGTATAAACCAGCTAACTGTATATAATATATGTTGGTCAGACCCACATACACCATGCACCAGGAATGAAGCCACATGACCTTTATTGTTGTCATTACATCAAACAACAAACTAAATTCTTCACATATTGTCCATCAGTGTCGACACATTTCTGTAAATCACAGTCTGACATATTTGGTATCTTTACAAACTTTGAGATGAACACTAGATTTTAGATTTCAGTTGTTCCTCACGTGTGTTTGTCATGATGGATCCATCACCAGTGAAGAGGTTAATGAATCAATCATGGAGACACTGAAGCAGTAAAGAGACAAGTTTAAGGTCAATTCCAACGTACATGAAATAATTATATTATAAATCATAAAAGAATGTCTGCATTAATCATTATTGATGGAAACAAGTTCACACTGTACATTACTGCTGAATATACATTTGTTACCATAATTAACTGAAACTATTCATTTAGAATTGATCAGTTTTGGTCTCTAATCAATCAGCATCCTGGTATTGACTCAGACAGTTTGATTGACAGGACAGATGATCAGAGGGGCGGAGTTTATACCACCATCATTAAGACTAGGACTGAAGTATGGGTAGAGTTTCTCAGTGAAGGACCAGCCAGTAAAGGAGTAGATAAGAGCTGCAGCATCTACGTCATAAAAGGAGACCAGACCCTCCTCATAATCCACAAACACCCCCACCTTCTGAGGCTGAGACTCCAGAGAGAGATCGACTGAAGGACTATTACCAGCTTTGTACTCATTTCCATTTCTCAAACCTATAGTCCAGAAACCATCCTGAGGTGTCAATGTGATTTCTCCCTTCCTGTTGATCGACTCTCTGGCCACTCCTAAATCCCAGTCAGTCTTCTCTTTAACCTGAACCTCAAAGTAAAATCTGCCTGAAGACAAACTCTGCTTTCCTAAAACATTAACACAAGGAAAAAATCTCTCTGGGTTGTCTGTGAGATTCTTCCACACATCACCAAGTTTTACTTGTTTCCCATCATCAGACAGGATGAGCAAGCTATGTGCTGTATCAGGATCAAGAGTCACATCCACTGCATACTGCTGGACCCTCTTCAGCTCAGCCTCATACAGATTCTTCATGTGTTTACTGAGCGTCTCCTCCAGCTGAGCCACAGCTTTCACCACAGACCCCTCATATGATGGACAGACGCCAACCTCTGTCCAGTCTTTGGCTGGTGGAACACCAAAGAACAAAAAATACATCATTTATTGGAATGATAATACATGCTAACAACACAAAGTAGAAATAGGTTTGGCCTTACACAGACAGTATACTGAGGCAGAATATCTGACCACAGTAACTGAGAATAACCCGAGACAGAAGGTGACAATGACACATGTTCTGCTGTCATTGTTATGCAAGAGCTTTACAGATAGATTTACACTTTCTATAAGGATGCCATAACTACAGAAATATTAGAGAGGAATACTTTTCAAAATGTATGAAAAAATTGTCCCTAATTCTGAAGTCTAACAGAAAGAAAGAAATAACCCCTCATCCTGGGAGAAAAGAACAATGTCACTTCCTGTCCCAACAGGTAGGACATTAGCATAAAGACAGACATTTATAAAATATACTTCTTATTACCATAATCTACTTACTGCCACCATCCCCTCTAGTTATGTATGTTATTTATTTATATGTCAAATGTCATGAATATTGAATTGAACCTCACAGTGGATGAAGGCCAGACACACTGGAATCACCAGAAACACCAGAAGCACCAGACAGGACTTCAGGGCCTTCAGTTTGGTTCCAGTACAGACGTCACAGGGAACTTCTCCTGGTTTGGCAGCTTGTTGCTCTGAGCTGCTGCTGCTGGCTTTCTGTTGAGCTTCCTGTCTGAACTGAGAAACCATCTCAGAGAGCAATGTGTTGATGTGAAGCTCAGGTCTTGTGTTGAACATTTCGTTACACAGTGGACACAGGTACTGGACATCACTGTTCCAGTGTTCATTGATGCAGTTTTTGCAGAAGTTGTGTCCACATGGTGTGCTGACTGGATCAGTGAACACATCCAGACAGATGGAGCACCGAAACTTATCTTCAGATAGCAGACAGCTGGCAGCAGACATATCTACACATGTAGAAAGAAGAGAAAGACATTTTTAATGTATTTATTTAAAAAGGAAAATGCATGGTTACTGTTCAAATATAGTGCATTATATTAGGTAAAATAATTTAGAATTAAACATGGCATGTTTCAATAGGGCTAGAAGTACTTTCATCAAATCAAGCTTTGAGCAATCTTAACCAATTTAATCAAAGATTCTCTCCAGGATTTCACAGCCAAGTTAAAGTGTTTGTTGATTTGATTTGATTATTTTATTTTGAATGTGTGAAAGAAAGAAAAAAACAATAAACAAACATAAAAAAGAGAAGGAACAGAAAACATGATACAATGCAATGTCAACCACATCCGAAACGGAGTGGGAAGAAGTCAACACTTAATGTTGGACGTGTGCTGGTTTGTACAACCTACAGTCAGAGACTCATCTGCAGCTCTTTCTCTAACAGCTCATTGTGGTTGTTTGTGCTTTTACTATTACTCAATACAATCTGATCCACTGATAAAATATCACAGAATATGTTCATATCTTGTTGTAGAGAAGAATTATTATTGAAGAATCTCACTGCTAACAAAGCTTTAGCTGACTTGGTGACAAAACACATTTTATTTCCTGTTGCTGCTTCACAATAAAAGTGTCCTGCTAGTTCACCAAAGAAAAGCTTTTAATGTGAAACAGCTACAGGAAATGAAATGTGTCTGTAGGAAGTGATCAGTAAATAGTCAAAGATCAGGAAATAGCAGTGAAGGTAAACTCCAAACCACAGAGGTTCAGTTACACTTTACAAAAGTCCTGAGAACTGACAGAGACTTAAAAACACTTAAAGTGTTTTTTACTGAGTGTGTAAAAGCAGCTGCAGTTATACTGTAAACAATCTCACAAGTGTCAGTATGAAATGAAAAGAGATGAACTTCCTGTCTCCTGTGTTAAAGCTGGTTGTTGAAACATTAAATATGATCAGTTGTACTCACCAGTGTTTGGCAGAGACTCTGCTGTGTTGTTGAGAAAGACTTGATGAACTCAGTTTAATTTATATTTGGACAGAAGTGGAGAGACTCGACTGCAGCTCTATTCCAATGTTGCTCCTTCCTGTCATTAAAAGTTTTATTGTCAGATATCATGGATTAAAGGTTGTTCTGTATCTAACAGCTGGGAGGAGTTAGACATGTGAAAAGGTGTTGCTCAGTTTAATAATGTGTTTTTTTAACAGATGATAAAAAACAAACACACACTGCCTTAGATTTAAAGTAAAACTAAAAGTTTTGGACAACCAAACACTGAACTGTGCAGGCAGCCAGTTTTTACTGCTGAGGTTTTCAAACTGAAAGATTCAGCATTATGCCGATGCAACATGAGAACCCACCCATAGGTTGGGAACCACTGGACTAAACTAGCTAACTGTATATAAAGTAGTGTAAACTAGCTAACTGTATATAAAGTAGTGTAAACTAGCTAACTGTATATAAAGTAGCGTAAACTAGCTAACTGTATATAAAGTAGTGTAGACTAGCTAACTGTATATAAAGTAGTATAAACTAGCTAACTGTATATAAAGTAGTGTAAACTAGCTAACTGTATATAAAGTAGTATAAACTAGCTAACTGTATATAAAGTAGTGTAAACTAGCTAACTGTATATAAAGTAGTGTAAACTAGCTAACTGTATATAAAGTAGTATAAACTAGCTAACTGTATATAAAGTTGTATAAACTAGCTAACTGTGTATAAAGTAGTGTAAACTAGCTAACTGTATATAAAGTAGTATAAACTAGCTCCACCTCCAGCAGTATACTGTAATACTGCATACTACATCACTCACAATACTGCAGTACTTTTACTGTAATACTTTTTAAATGAATTAATGAAGAAATATTAAAAAGCATGTTTGTTTTCATGACCTGTCATTTTATTGTCAGTGTTTTCGTATCAACACGTCACAAACACACGACCACGAACACAAAAAAAAGCTTAACAACAAAATACAATCGTCTCAGCTGTACAAATAATTACAAAACCTGCGTCTGTTAGAAATATAGAATTCAAGCTTTTGTCTGAACGCTGCAAAGCAAAGTCAGTTTTCACAAGTTTTATTTTCATCAAATGAGAATTTAATGAGGTGTTGAGTCTTGAAATCAGTTATTTGATCATTTATTCAGATTTTTTTTGACAGTTTGGTGTTTTTAAAAATTATATTCCAGCTTCTTTTAAGATTTTTAGCGATGCTAAACATGTTGGCAGCATCTCTGAATGTCGGTCCAGACAGAGACGAGTGTGAGTGAAGATCAGCTTTCATCTCCAGCCAGAACAAAATAGTAAAGTTTAGGATGTTTTCAACCAACAGCAGAACATTAACAGTCTGGTTAAATCATTTGGTCGACATTTCAGTTTGTCCAACACTTTGGTTTATGACCAAATACCTGCAAAATGAACTACTGTCAAATGGAGTAACCATGTGAAATTGGTCATGACTAAACTTTTTCTACAATTCTTGAAATCTTTCAATTTACATTAAAAAAAACACTCTTCAAAGAAGTGAGATTAAGACTCAGCCCGCAATTAAATATTTTGAGGTGTATATCGAAAACCATCAGCTGTCTGTGTATTGACATATTTACAGGATATTGAGTCTGTTTGTGTGTAGATTATGATGAATTTAACTTTACAGGCTTTTGTCTCAAACAGTCAAGAAACTGAGCAGAAATGACTTTTCTTGAATCACTCGGGACAGGAAATGAACTCGTTTGTATTCTGGCTTTGATGTTTGGTCTAATTAAGAAGTATGAGCTGCTCTCATGCTGAAGCCGTCAAAGAGTTTAATGTAAAATAAATAAAAGCAAATCAATTTACTCGTCATCAAGAGTATGACCATGATGAGATTTGTGTTATAAATGAACTGCAGATGTGGAGTTGTATTGAAATCATTGTAATGAGTTTTGTGTCTTATTTGGCTCCATCTGGTGGTAGTTGTGAATAGCAGGATTCAGGAGGAAGTGACCTCACAGTAAATATCGGGGTAACAGGAAGTAAGCAAGGTCTTTTTCTCCTCACACTCAGAAAGTGAGCAGCATAGTGCAGCTGTCTGGTCAATCCTGTGCTTTAAAGCCTACAAAACAGCTTCATCTGTAAGTTATGTTCTGTTTACAGTTATATTAACAATAGTATTTGGTTAAGGTACAATATTTTTGGATATTTAGTTTATTGGTGACTCTGTGTTAGAGGTTGCACTATAATTGTTTACATTTGTTTTTCTATTATCCTTATTTCACTAATGTAGTAGTGCTGACATTTACTTATAAGGGCTCATTGTTTTGTATTCGTGTTTTTTCACAGTTTTACAAAAAGTGTAAGATATTTCTTCCTGCCTGTTCCTTGGAGGATCAACATTGAGAGAAATATTTGTGTTAAGCTAGCTGTATAGCTAAAGACCACGTTGCCTGCAACCACTTTTAGTGAGGACAGCATAGCAGAGTTTTAAAGATGTAAAGACTCTAATTAAAGACATTATCTAATGAAGGATACAGTGTTTGGGTTTTTTTAACCCAAACTACATGATAAAGGACAAGATGTCTCAACTTCTATAGATGCTTCTTTATCTAATGTGACCCTCACAAGCCAACCAAATGTATAAAAGTGGAATACTAAATTACTGTAATGCACCTTTAATGGGCCTTTATAAACCACTCACAATTTTCAGGTTTTAGTGTGGTAGCTCATTTTCAAAGCTGCAACTATTAGTTTAGTTTTTAAAATAACTTTTTACACCAACATTTTATTCCTGGATTTGTAGATAAATTCACAAAGCAGGATTTAAACCTGCGTGGTCTTTTCTTTAAACTTGATTATCTCATTTTTGTGTAGATTTTTACCTCTTTGTGACTCTTTATTTAAAACTATGTGAAGGGAAATGTCTCTTTGGTGGAGCTGCAAACAGCTTAGAGACATTGAAATATGACAAAGAAACGCAAAAACCCAATGATCCGCGAACAGTTTGTGATCCACAAGATTAATCTTTAACAATTTGAAACTTCATCTGAAAAGTAACTAAAGCCGTCAAATAAATGTATTGGAGTAGAAAGTATAAAGTGGCATCAAATGGAAATACTCAAGTATAGTACAAGTACCTCGAAATTGTGTTTAAGTACAGTACTTGAGTAAATATATTTAGTTACATTCCACCACTGGCTTTTGACCACATCACATGGTCTTCATCAGCAGGTTGGGTTGCTTTAAGTTGAGGCTGCAAGTTAAGAATGAGTTTAACTTTTAAGCCGTCTTGAACATGCTCAGAATTTGCAACCAAATTCACATAAATTAGTTTGAAATTAGTTTTTAGTCCTGATAGTAAATTGAATATCTTTAGTTGCAGCCCTCAAATTGATGAAGAAGTCTTTAGCTGCAGTTACTGGCCTGCGGGGGGCGCTACACTATTCATTAACCAGCGATATAAACAAACACAATAACTGATCGGTGTCAAAGTGCAGAGTGATGCTGTACAGTGGAGAGAGGGTTTATGGGTAGGGGTGGAGCTCTCCGGCGGCGGCGCTGGTGGTCAGACGCTGTTCGTCACTGTTGGTGTGCACAGTGAAGCTGCTGTGGCGGCTGCCCCAGTCGTAGCAGTCGGATGAAAGACTGTCAAAGAGATGAGAGACCGTCAGCTGGTTTAAAGGAACATTTTGGGAAACACTCTTATTTGTTTCCTGCTCAAGTTACATCAGAAGATCAATACCACTCTCAGGTCTGTGAAATATGAAGCTACTGATGTTTGTACCTGGCTGACCCGTTCTGAGGAGGAATACTCCACGCCAGATCATCATCGCTGTCGTACCGACGAGGGTTGTCGAAGAAGTATCCTCTGGAGGACAGAACGTGGTTTGGTATTCCAGTGGTGCTCTGTGGAGACAAAAAGTCACCGTCAAACAAATATGGTAGCATCTTGGAACTATTAATGTGTGCCAATTCATCCAGTAGATTCTGAGATATTACAGGAAGTGAAAAAGTGAAAGTCTTAACCTGCTGGTGGCGTTAAACAAAACATCAAAGATTCACCAAAGTAAGTATGATTAATTTTCTCTCATTGTGAATGTTTGGACCAAATTTAATACAAATACATCCAATGGTTATTAAGATGTTTCCGTTTGGACCGACAGACCAATCATATTGCTAACATTGCTAAAAACAAAAACAAATGCAGGTCTTGCAGAGGTCAGAGGTCACCTGACCCTGAGAGAAGGACTGACCCTGTCCTGAGGCGGCCGTCGGACCCTGAAGAAGAAGACCACCAGCGAGGTGGGCAGCAGCTCCCAAACGAACAGAATCACCCCGAACACGATGTAACCAGCGTCTCCCAGCGACGACCGCAAGTCCGCCTGGAGTCAGGCAGAGGTCAAAGGTCAGGACTCACGGTCAAACATTGGGATAGTGTTAGTATGGTTTCACTGGTTGTGGAGTTTCTTATCACTGTGTTGCATCTGTCAAACTACACTAAGAGACGACTCAGACGTACTTTACTCAAAGGCCACACAGGTTTACATTTGGTAGCTGTTTGTGGTTTTTAGAACAGAGAATTACAGAAAATCACTAACAGTTAATTACCTGAATGTCCTTTAAACTATTTCTACAGAGTATCAATACAATATACTGATATAATAAGTCTCAGAGGGAATTAGGTGCACTGCCAATGTATAGCTCAGATTATTTGCAGGTAGGAAAGTATTAACTTATCAGCTCCACAACTATACCAGACTTTCACGC
Source organism: Scomber japonicus (assembly GCF_027409825.1). NCBI lineage: Eukaryota > Metazoa > Chordata > Actinopteri > Scombriformes > Scombridae > Scomber > Scomber japonicus. The sequence continues at coordinate 3,026,791 of NC_070579.1, read as the reverse complement.
AAGCAATAAACAATTAAATTGCAACCTATATTGATGCACAGTTAGAATTAAACATGTTCTAAAAATGAGGAATAACAATTAAATTAACCAACTACTCTACTGGCCATCTACCATCTAGTCTAGCAAGTCAAGTTACACAGAAAAACACTGAAAACTCAATGATCGTATATTTACAATGATGACACAAAGTCTGAAGCATACTTACATATTCATTGAAGCGCAACTATATTCTTACACAGCCAGAAAGATCATGATACTCTCTGGAGTGAGCTAGCAGACAAAGTGAACAAACCAATATAGAAATTAACCAATCAAAGGAGCTGATGAGCAGAGCAGAATAACCTCACCTGGTCGGACACGTTGTACCAGTCGTAGTCGAACGAGTTGATGGCCTCGATGTCGGTCAGAGCGAGCACCACCAGGTTGTAACAAGCTCGAGATGCATACAGCAGCACCACCATGATGCCGATCAGAGTCACCTGACACACTGATGTCCCCTGCACACAGAGGCATCATCATTAATTATTAATCGGCACAGACATAACACATGTACAATCAGATGCAATCAGCTCTGCCATAAACTGGATAATTAGCTTAACTTAATTCAAGAATGTTCATATTTGACGATTCGGTTAAACACAGTCAGTTCACAGAGGTGGTGGAGACATGTGGCCTGACCTTTGACTCCAGATAGATGTTGGCCAGCGACATCTTGGCGACCTTATAGAGGCAGACGGACAGTGAAACAGCGCAGAGGACAAACAGGCTGTCGTTGATGGTGACCCTCACCAGGACGATGGTCTTAACGTCGGCGGCGGTCATCTTGACCAACAAGGCGCAAACCAGATTAACCACCAGGAAAAGAAGACTAACGCCCAGGAAGACCAGGTACAGAGGAAGTCTGCAGGAGAAACGATGGGGAGAGATTCTGTGTTTTCAAACATCTCTGAAACCCAAATCTGCCATTTATAGTCAAAAATGATGTTGAACCACTCTAAAACGATGACTGTTTAAGTAAATACAATTTTGCCATGATGTTGGGTCAGATTCATGAAGACATTTGGGAATAGTTTTACAGGCAGAGTAAGTGTGTTGAGGAAGTTACCTGTACTTCAGCAGTGCAGGTGTGTACTTTGACTTTGCCTTGAAGTAAACCTGTGAGAAAGACAAAGACTCCTTAAACTTCTTTCCATTGTTCAGCAATTCATGGTTCAGGGTTAGAGTTAGATCAATTGTTGACACGTTCAAATTCAAAATTGACAGTCTATAAGGACAACAGACCGTTATTTGCCTTGTGATCCAGCTGAATAATCACTCTGACTTATTGCACGCCCTCTGACATGTCTAAGCTAATAAATAAAAATGGACACTGACAATAGCAAGCAAAGCTGCGCTGATCGGATAATCACAATGCCGAAGCATTGGAGAAATAATGTGTGGAAGTATTTTACAGCAAATTGTATCTCACACACATTACGGTATGTAGTTTGAGGTCATTTTCAAACTTTACTTTTTGAAAAAGCAACAGCCATAAACAATGACAAGATAATTCAACTACTACTTCTAATATTAATGCTCCCCACAGGATGCATTTTAAGGACTTCTGAGATGCCCTGACTTTCCTATTGTACAACTGTTGGATCCTAATTGCCCCTTGTATGCAAGAAATAATATGTATTGCCTCTAAATTGACAGTATATTCATGAGCCCCAGATTAATCCTTTTCATTTTGGATTTTATGACCACAATCAGGAGATGTGACAGGATGAAAATCTTCTACCACCCACTGTGATTCAGAGAATAAAAAGGTTCTCGACAGGACAGCTGTGAAGACAAACCTTTAGGCTGATAAATGTATAAAGGGAATTCATTTCAGAAGGTTTGGAGACTCAGCCCAGGTTATAGACTGAGCATGATCATAGAAGATTCTAAAATCCTGAGCTGGCTGATCTAACACTCTGCTGAGCTCCACTCCAGCAGCTCATTTCATTGATCACTTCCTCCTCTCCGGCTGAAGGTGCCCTCATTAGGGTAAAAAGACACCGTAGTGTTTGCATGGGAAAAGAATCTGCGTCATCTCAGCTCTCGTGGTTTAAAGCTGCTGGTTAAGAGTCTTGTCTTTATTTTCGGATCTATTTCAGAATCTAGCAGCTGCTGTGGATGAATGGGATTCAGAAGAGAGGCAGCTGCTTCACTCATTACCCCCCAAAAATGACAGGATTCAACTCTTAATTCAATGTTTCATGATGTATCTCTTATTTAACCTAATTTAAGGTCCCTAACTTTGGCTGAATGGTAAAACAGATGGCTGTACCTCAGGTAGAGAGAGGAGGTCATCCAATAATTGTAGGGTCGGTAGTCAAATCCCTGAATCCTGCTGTCCACATGTCAAACTTTTCTTAAGCAAGACACTGAACTCCAAATGACTCTTGACCAAGCCTGCATTACCAACTGGACAAAGTGTACTGCTGTCCAGGCTCAGTCCACATCATTTGGATTTATATAATCTGATCAATTGCAAATTAGTCCGATCTGAAATCTGACCGGTCCTCCATCCTCTATCTTGTAATCCTTGTCTTGAAGAGAGTCTCTATTAGAAAACCTTAATGAGCTAATTTGTTGTAAAGTTGTGTATCAAACTGCACACAGAGAACTGAAGAACAGGTTGGGTTATTCCATTTTTCTGTATGAAATGTCGATCATATTTCCCCGGAGCCCAAATGAACATATTCAGATGAGTTGTTTTGTCTGTCTGACTATCAGAAACACAAAGATGTTGAGTTTACTCTCATTGAAAAGTAAAACTAGCAAAAATACACATTTGAGAATCTGTTAGCGGACAACATTTGGCATTTTTCAGAACTAATGATTTCAGCTCTTTAGTATTATCAGGTATAGTACCTACTGCGTCAGTCCACTGTGGATATGTGGCTAACCTGCTTTGAGCACATTCATCTGCTGAATGAAAGCAATGATCTTTTATTAATCTGTTCCAAAACCTTCATGTGCATTGACGTTTTTATCCATCAGCACAGACAGAAATCTAATGGAGGCAGGTTAATTATTATCCTTGAGTGAACAAAAGACTGGAAATCAATGTAATGACTCATGAGGGTGATTCATCATGAGGGTCTACAAACTTCAGAGCCATGTGGGGACTTCTTGCAATAAAACCACGAGCAATGACCAAGAATAAACAAGTTATTGGAGCAGTGAGTTTGTGCCGTGAGCGACAGTTAATCTCAAGTTCTCACCATCTCATTCTTGACAGATGTATGTCTACATGCTGTCTTCTGCTGCCAGAGTGTAATTGATCTCATGTGTTGGGTTTTGAGTCGGGTATGATCTATTTTGTTGCAGAACTCTTTCGGCCCGAACAAAAATACATTCTATTTCAATCAGTTGTGTTTCCAATAAATGTGGCCATTGTGACTGTATGATCATCAGCTCTGCAAAGCTAGAGTAACATCAACCCAAGCTATTCTGTCCAACTGCTTAATGTAAAGTCCAATATTCACTTCTCTGTTTTTACTCTCTACCAGCTTCCTGAGGGAAATATCTAAATGCTCCACTATGTTCACCAGTCTACAGCTGTGTGTGTTTCCTGTTTGGTGCTGAGCAGGTAATTTACAGAGGCTTTTTTCTTTTTTACAGCTTTTTGTCTTAAAACGACGCCATGAGAATGAACCAGAACAGTAAAGATCTGTCTGAAAACTGCTGTAAGAACCAGAATCCAAAAAGAAGATCTGACCTTTGAATAGTCTCATCCTTGATTATAAAACAACCACACTATTTTTAAACATAATTTCCAGAATATAAACATTGTCTTATATTTGGATCATTTATTGGAGCTAGTTTGAAGCTCAGAGTTGCAGCTTATGGTCGGTGCCATATTTTCTGTTTGGAGCCAGGACCTTCAGGATAAGGAGGGAGCAGGGAGTTGCCCCGCTACATCGGACCTGAACTAACACTAACTTACAGGGAACATTGAGTGCTGCACATTCGATCTAACGTTAGCTACTTAAGCTAAATTATTCGTAGCATGCATTCTATCATGGCAGGTATCGTTATCAAGTAACATTAAACTTTGAGAAATATTGAATTAAAGCTACTATAAGTCTTCTTATCTTATTAGCGAAAAAAATCATTTTCAAAACAACCACCAGCAAACTTATTAGAAGGCCTCAATTTAGATTGAATGGGAGTCAGTTGGAGCACCTAGTGGCCGTTGGTGGTACTTTTAGAAACTTCAATTTCAAGCCGTGGTTGTTGCCGTTTGGTTTCACGTTGTATAATCAGTGTGGTCAGAGGTGTGATCTGTTACACCTATAACCACACCCAACAGTGATGTCACGGGTACACTGTTACCTCACGGCAGGAGTGTGAGAAGACCACTAGAGGTCAGCAAAAACACGATATTCTTTTAAGAACCAATGACCCAGTGAAACCAGCGTCTTCTTCACCAGCATCAGTACCGATACCAGTACCAGTACCAGTACCGGTGCCGCCCTCACCTGTGCACAGTAGAGGTTCATGAGGCTGAGTGTGAAGAACTGCAAGCAGACAGGGAAGCAGTAGAGCAGCCAGAAGGCGAAGGGTCCGAGCGCGTTGGCAGTCACGCAGTCTCTGAAGTAGAAGGAAAAGAGCAAGGCACGCAGGGCGGCCCACAGCAGACACAGGAACAGGAAGGCCGTCTGGTAGCTGAAGCGCTTGTGTCGGTATCGCAGCACCAACCAGAGCTGAGCGTACACGAAGGCAAAGAGCAGAGAGTAGAAGATGGTGTAGGCGATAGTCAGACCCAGCTTCACATAGGGGGGGATGGCCGGTGTGATGGTGGGAGGGGGAGGGAGGTGGGAGCCGTTACCGGCATGCTGCTGATGCTGCTGTGCCGGGTTCCCCTCCATCGCCTCCCCATTCATCTCCCCAGTGTTCCCCAGGAGAGGGAGGGAGGGAGCTGGCTTACAGACGGACCGGCGGCCCTCGACCTCCGCAGGAAGAAGCAGAAACGTGTTTTAGCTCGTTATACACGGATCCCTCAGCATCCAGACACACCGTCTGACTCAGAGAGAGGAGGAGAGGGAGGAGAAGGAGGAGGAGGGAGGACACCGCCCCTCTTTTTGCCGGTGCCTGGTGGAGAGGTATTGGTGGTTGGCAGTCACATGGTATCGCTCCCCAGCAGGCGATTGGCTGAGCAGGAGGAGGGATGCTGCAGAGAGGAGAGGAAGGTGGAGAGATGGATCTGGAAGGAGAGAGAGGTAAATCTACACACACACACACACACACACACACACACACACACACACACACACACACACACACACACACAGCAGCGTCATTCATCCTCGACTGATACTGGTTTTAAACAGCCGGTATCACACAGATACTGGTGGATTTAAAAGGAGTGTATGAATGTATGAACAAAGGAGTGATAGAGGTGATGGTGAACGAATGAATTAATGAATGTCAGAAGAAATGAAAGAATTAATAAATTAAAGATGAATTGAGAAAAAAAACTCATGATTGAAAAAATGACCAGAAAAATTAATGAATGAATTAAAGCTTTATATTTAATTTATGAATGAATGAACAAACAAATGAATGTAAGAATGAATGAATTAATGATATATGAATGAGTGAGAGAGTAAATAAACAGATGGCTGACTAAATTAACAAATATATGATCAATACTTACTTTATTGATCATTTTGAACTGTTTAATGATGAATTTATGAATGAATGAACAATCCTCAATTATGAACGAGTGAATGAAAAACAGGAAATTACTGGATGAAAGGCTACGTGAGAGAATTAGTATATTATATGATTTTTACATTATATAAATGATTTATATGAATTACATGATTAATGAGTGAATAAACAAATGACTGACTAAATACATGTATAAATTAATTAATTAATTAATACATTTTTGAACTGGTGAGTGGATGAATGAATGAATGAATGGGAGAATTACCTAATTCATTAGTAATTAATGAGTAAACTGACTAAATGAATAATTGCATAATAATTAATTACTTGATAAATTATAATAAAAATAAATATGAATGTGACTACAAAGTCAGTGTATAAGTGCGTTTTCAGGCGGGATTTAAAGGTGGAGACAGAGTCAGACGTGCTTATGTAGGTTTATATTTGGTCACATACTTAATAAACAGAAAGATTTAAAAGGTGCCTCTAATGGATCCGTTCTGTAGTGAATGTATCATCAGAGTTGCCTCCATCCTCTCAGACTGGAGCAGATCTGGTTCAGTCAATGAGCGGTATCGGCTCTGATATCAGTCTAACCCTAATATAAACCTCCTCCTCCTCTTCCTCTTCCTCCTCCTCCTCTTCCTCCTCTCCGTCTCGCTGCAGTTCTTCTCGGCTGTTACGTAACAGGCGCGTTGTTAGATAACTGAGGATGCTGAGCTGCTCCATCTTTACTCACAGCTCTGCTTCTATTTCCTGCTTTTCATGCTGTGAGATGACGTCTGATTTAAAACACCTTTAACCCTCTTCCTACATCTCAGAGGGAAATATTGTACTTTCTACTCCACTACATTTATTTAACAGCTTTAGTTACTTTTCAGATGCAGATTTGACACAATGGATAATATAACAAGCTTTTAAAATACAACACATTGTTAAAGATGAAACCAGTCAGCAGTGTGTAGTCGGCTCACATTTCAGATGTCTATGAGTTGTTAACAGCTCCACCAAATACTGATTCTTCCCTCTAAACTTCTCACATGCTTTCATTTCAATAAATGTTCAAATGATCCAATATTTCAGCAAAAATCAAAGATTAGAGAAAAAGTCCAAAAACTGAAAACACATTTGTGTATCAGAACTTTGTTTTTTCTTCTTTCCTCTCCCATTAATCATCTCAGCAGCCCTCACATTTATCTGCTGACCCTTTGGAGGGGCCAGTGACGGACTGGGATAAAAAAACGGCCCTGGCATTTGCACCCACAAGCGGCCCAACTCGCAGATGCAGACCCAACGCACGGAAAGAGAAGCATTTTTGATAGCCCCAATGATGGTGCAGATAAACTCCTATACTTTCAACAACTGCATAAGAAAATTGTCATATCAATGCACAAATAAACCATTATGAATAGATTGTTAGAGCCAGCCGCTCCATAATAAAAACATTTGTCTTACCGTCATGCAGTTAACAAATTGCGAAGGAGCCTGCTCTTTTCCGCAACAAAAAAATTAATCCAATTTGGCGCATTTTTCACCCTCAAACAGCAGCGCTTTCTTGATCTTGTCTCTCTTTTTCTCCGCTCCCCCTTTCTGTCGCTTAGTGCCTCTATTCATTTTTTCTAACCAGTTAATCGTATAATCACCACCACAACCAATCTACTGAATGACTTGACCACCATTAGTCCAACTTCCAACACACAAATGCGCAGACGCGATTTACTACACTTTTTTACTTTTTTACGCGATTTACTACACTGCCATGAAATTCCCAGAAGGCATTGCTTCATTTTAATTTTCTCAAACAATCAAATACAAAATACCAGTAGATTTGTTTTATTTCAAACCATGAACATTTTTTAAAATCATAACAAGAAATTTCCCTTCAAAAGTAAAGCAGGCTGATGTAAAACTTGAAATACACCATGACTATGATGTATAAAGGTATGTGTGGTATAAATACCAATCAGGTCAACATGTCAAGTACTGCATGCAAAATCATAAGAGATATGAAACCTGGAAGCGCGTTGGGAACTTGTTCAGCATGCAAGAGAGAGTGGGCCGCGTCAGTGCCACTAGGGGCCGCTGTGATCCATTTAGCGTGCTCGGCACGGTTCTGGCATCTGCCTAATTGCCAGACCGCCCAGTCCGTCCCTGCACCGGCCCAAATAGCACGTCGGCCCACCGGGCATTTGCCCGGTATGCCAGATTACCAGTCCGTGCCTGGGAGGGGCCCCACCCCTAGGTTGGGAACCACTCGACTAAACTAGCTAACTGTATATAAAGTAGTATAAACTAGCTAACTGTATATAAAGTAGTGTAAACTAGCTAACTGTATATAAAGTAGTATAAACTAGCTAACTGTATATAAAGTAGTATAAACTAGCTAACTGTATATAAAGTAGTATAAACTAGCTAACTGTATATAATATATGTTGGTCATACCCACATACACCATGCACCAAGAGTTAAGACTTCAATCTGTGTTTGTGCCCTAATGGAGGAGAAATGGCCCCATGACCTTTATTGTTGTCATTACATCAAACAACAAACAAACTAAATTCTTGATATATTTTCCATCAGTGTCGACACATTTCCTTAAATCACAGTCTGACATATTTGGTATCTTTACAAACTTTGAGATGAACACTAGATTTTAGATTTCAGTTGTTCCTCACGTGTGTTTGTCATGATGGATCCATCACCAGTGAAGAGGTTAATGAATCGATCATGGAGGGACACTGAAGCAGTAAAGAGACAAGTTTAAGGTCAATTCCAACATACATGAAATAAAATAATTATATTATAAATCATAAAAGAATGTCTGCATTAATCATTATTGATGAAAACAAGTTCACACTGTACATTACTGCTGAATATACATTTGTTACCATAATTAACTGAAACTATTCATTTAGAATTGATCAGTTTTGGTCTCTAATCAATCAGCATCCTGGTATTGACTCAGACAGTTTGACTGACAGGACAGATGATCAGAGGGGCGGAGTTTATACCACCATCATTATTACAGGGACAGAAGTATGGGTAGAGTTTCTCAGTGAAGGAGCAGCCAGTAAAGGAGTAGATAAGAGCTGTAGCATCTACGTCATAAAAGGAGACCAGACCCTCCTCATAATCCACAAACACCCCCACCTTCTGAGGAGGAGACTTCAGAGAGAGACGGACTGGAGGGCCACTATTAGCACTGTACTCATTTCCATTTCTCAACCATATAGTCCAGTAACCATACTGAGGACACAATGTGGTATCTCCCTTCCTGTCGATCGACTCTCTGGCCACTCCTAAATTCCATTTAGTCTTCTCTTTAACCTGAACCTCAAAGTAAAATCTGCCAGAAGACAAACTCTGCTTTCCTAAAACAATACAATAACGTGTAAATCTCTTTGGGTTGTCTGGGAGATTCTTCTTCACATCACCATAATTTACTTGTTTCCCATCATCAGACAGGATGAGTTTAGGATGTGCTGTATCAGGATCAAGAGTCACATCCACTGCATAGTGCTGGACCTTCTTCAGCTCATCCTCAGCGAGCAGCTTCTTCATCTGTTTACTGAGCGTCTCCTCCAGCTGAGCCACAGCTTTCATCACAGTCCCCTCATATGGTGGTGGACGGACGCTGACCTCTGTCCAGTCTTTGGTGGGTGGAGCAGCTTTCAGGGACGGGAAGTTTTGGAGGAGGTGGAGGTGGTCTTCAGAGTGTGAGAGCTTCTCCACCTCAGAACTTCTCTTCTTCAGCTCAGAGATTTCCTGTTCCAGCTCTTTGATGAAGTCTTCAGCCTGTTTCTCTGTTGTTCTTTGCTTCTCTTCAATCGTCTCAATGAGCTCATTCAGGCTTCTCTCAACAGACCCCTTCAGAGCGGTGAAGACCTGAACACCTTCTGCTTTCTTTCTGTCTGCAGCTTCCTTACTGAGGTCAACTGAGTGTTTGATCTCTTGAATCTTCAGTCGTCTCTTCTGGATCATCTCCTGAATTTCAGCCTCTGTCTTCCCCAGCTCTGCCTTCTTTCCTTCATATTCTTCTTTCAGAGGAACAAACTCATGTGTTTTGTGGTCTAAAACAGAGCAGAGCATGCAGACACATGTCTGGTCGGTCTTACAGAACAGCTCCAGAGGTTTATCGTGCTTCATACACATCCTGTCTTCCAGGTTCTCCACAGGGTCGATCAGCTGATGTCTTTTCAGACCTGACTTTGTCATATGAGGCTCCAGGTGAGTCTCACAGTAGGAGGTCAGACACACCAGACAGGACTTCAGGGCCTTCAGTTTGGTTCCAGTACAGACGTCACAGGGAACTTCTCCTGGTTTGGCAGCTTGTTGCTCTGAGCTGCTGCTGCTGGCTTTCTGTTGAGCTTCCTGTCTGAACTGAGAAACCATCTCAGAGAATAACGTGTTGATGTGAAGTTTAGGTCTTGTGTTGAAAACCTCTTTACACAGTGGACACAGGTACTGGTCATTCCTGTTCCGGTGTTCATTGATGCAGTTTTTGCAGAAGTTGTGTCCACATGGTGTGCTGACTGGATCAGTGAACACATCCAGACAGATGGAGCACAGAAACTGATCTTCAGATCTCAGACAGCTGGCAGCAGACATATCTACACATGTAGAGTGAAAGAAGAGAAAGACATTATCATTGTATTTGTTTAAAAAGGGTTAGTTCAAATATATTGCATTATATTAGGTAAAGTAATTTAGAATTAAACATGGCATGTTTCACCAAATCAAGTTAAAGTGTTTGTTGATTTGATTTAATTTAATTATTTTATTTTGAATGTGTGACAGAAAAAACAAAACAAAAAAATTATATAAAATGTCAACACTGGACGTGTGCTGGTTTGTACAAACTACAGTCAGAGACTCATCTGCAGCTCTTTATCTAACAGCTCATTGTGGCTGTTTGTGCTTTTACTATTACTCAATACAATCTGATCCACTGATAAAATATCACAGAATATGTTCATATCTTGTTGTAGAGAAGAATTATTATTGAAGAATCTCACTGCTAACAAAGCTTTTGCTAACTTGATGACAAAACACATTTTATTTCCTGTTGCTGCTTCACAATAAAAGTGTCCTGCTGGTTCACCAGAGAAAAGCTTTTAATGTGAAACAGCTACAGGAAGTGGAATGTGTCTGTAGGAAGTGATCAGTAAATAGTCAAAGATCAGGAAATAGCAGTGAAGCTAAACTCCAAACCACAGAGGTTCAGTTACACTTTACAAAAGTCCTGAGAACTGACAGAGACTTAAAAACACTTAAAGTGTTTTTTACTGAGTCTGTAAAAGCAGCTGCAGTTATACTGTAAACAATCTCACAAGTGTTAGTATGAAATGAAAAGAGATGAACTTCCTGTCTCCTGTGTTAAAGCTGGTTGTTGAAACATTAAATATGATCAGTTGTACTCACCAGTGTTTGGCAGAGACTCTGCTGTGTTGTTGAGAAAGACTTGATGAACTCAGTTTCATTTATATTTGGACAGAAGTGGAGAGACTCGACTGCAGCTCTGCTGTCCTCTGATTAATGTTAAGTTTCATTTCTGGAGAGTGACGTTGAAGCTGTCTGTATTGTTTTTCCAGTGTTGCTCCTTCCTGTCATGAACAGGTTTATTATGAGATATGGAGTAAAGGTTGTTCTGTATCTAACAGCTGGGAGGAGTTAGACATGTGAAAAGGTGTTGCCCAGCTCAATAATGTGTTTAGGACAGGGAGAGTAAATCTTTAATTTTTTTGTTTTCTCTTCTTTTCTTTTCAGGTAACCAACAGTATTTTATAGATTCAGGGTTTCAAGAGTTAAAAGTCTGTTCATCTTTTTACACGAGCAGTAAACGTGATTATGATGATTAATAATTTGTTCCCACTCAGTCTGCAACACTTTTGGTACAGAGTTGTTTATTTATAACCTGAGCTGTGATTAAGATCTGTAGACGCACTGAACACCAAACCTCCTCTGATATTTCTACATTTATCAATCTATCAACCATGAATAGCATGTTTTGTACAGTTTAGTGTAATTCAAAGTGTTTTACAGATGACTGGAAAGCCGATAATAAGACAGAACAAATAAAACAGTAAAACAATCTGAGAAATAGAGTAAAAAATCAAATTGGAAAGCAGGAATAAAACATTTAAAGTGATTAAAATAAAATAAATAATGTTCATAAAGAGCCAACAGACTGAAAAGGTTTAAATCCTTAAATTATGATTATTATATTATCTCATCCATGATGTATAATCTATTAATCTATTCTGTTGGTCCATGTCTGTGATACTGATATATGTGTATTTATATATATATGTTTCAATAGAGAATTAAACCAACTACCAGAATCACAGGTTAATAGTCAAAGGAAAAATTAATGAATGATATACGAAGTGCAGCTTTAAGAAGAAACCGTATGAAGTGTTTTACGATGGATCAAATATAAAACTGAGTAATGATGTTTTCTCTTTGTTGTAGTTTTCCTGAACGCACGTCGACAGAATATAAATATTGTAAAGCTTCCTGAATATTTAGAGAACCTTTATTCTTTTGTTCTGCAGAGCTGAGAGCGGCTGAACTCACCGGACCCCTCACGCCCAAACACACATATACACACATACACACACATATACATACACACACATATATACATACTGTACACACATTATACACATATACACATATATACACATATATACTGTACACACATATACATATATATTATTTAGACATATACACACATTATACACATATATACACACATATATACACATATATACACCCTTATATACACATATTAAACACAGCAGTAGCAGCAGATGAAATGTTCAGACTCTTATAAATATTCCAGCAGCAGTAGACGACGAGGAGCTGCTGTTAAAAAAACGAGTCGAACTCTCAGAACAATAATGACTCTTTACGTTAAGAGACACAAACATTATTATTTTTCAACCTGCTGATTTTTGAACAAAGATGACAGAGCAGATGATATGAAAACAGTAGGAAAACAAACAGTAAAGAAAGTGGAAACGGGAAAGGAAAAGAAGAAGAAAGAGGAAATGAAAGATTATAAAGGAAAAAGAAGTGGAGGGAAAGTCCTGCAGTTACAGCCTGTTTCCACTAGATGGCGACGATGAGCTAAAAAACATCAACTGTGACTGAACTGAAGAAAATCTGAGAAAAAACTTCACTTTAACTGAAGTAGCTTTTCTCCCTGAACAAACAAATGTCGTCTAGTGTTCCTAACAACACTTTCTAACAACACATATGAACATAAAATAATGTTTAAATAAATAAAAGGCATTATGCTTCAGTGTCTGCAGTCTGAGGAACAAGCTGCTGTCTGTTAAATGTAAGTTTGTTAGTTTTTTACGTTATATTTAACCTTGTACACTTCAATATAGATTAATAACTACACATAAAAATTAAATATATATATATATATATATATATATATATATATATATATATATATATATATATATATATATATATATATATATATATATATTTGACTCAGGGTTCATTCACTATCTCAGAGTCCTCTCTGTAGAAATCTGTCATTGTTTATTCTGAACCATTATTATTATTATACACTATAATAGACCACTCTACTATGTATTAATATATCATGATGTAATTTAATTTATAGTGAAATGAATCATTTATCAAGAGGTTTGAACACTTGCAGGTCATTGTTATGTCACATTCTCATTAAGAGCTGAGCCTCTAAATGTCCGATCCTACAATGGAATAAATCAGGTGAAAAGTAGGATCATTTTTTTCATAGACAAAAATTTCTGATTTTAAAGGCTGCGTTATTTGATTATTGTTTATCAAAATCGTACTATGAAAGCACCAATAATAATGATAATCTCTACAGTATTATCGTGGTATCGATATTTAGGTATTTAGTTGTAAATATCGTCCAATCTTAATTTAACACATTTGTAGGTTTTTGCTGTTAATTATTATTTATTGATTCTTTCGGCTAGACTGATCCATCTGATAAGTTAATTACTCTTTTTCAATGCGATCTTCACTTTCAATCACTTGGTTTTCTCTCTCTCTGTTTGTTTGTTGACACCTGATAAGATTTTTCACTGATTACTTACAAACTGACTCGCACCTCAGACACATTCACATCTTCAGCGCTTTAATTAACACTTTGTTTCACATCATGTTTCAGTTTTATTGGTTTTTGTAGTGAAATGTTTAAAAAATTGTAAAAGGTAGTTAAAAATTGCAGCAAACGATCACATATGAGAGGCTGGAAATAACGATATTTGGCATTTTTGCTCTAAAAATGCACACATTAAGACACATTCAGATCTCCAGATTTTCAAAATAAAATGACAAAAAACATCTTCAGCTCTTTAATTAACACTTTAATTAAATACAACACGTTTTTTTCATAGCCTTCTGTATGAACGGACGTCTTTTTAGAGCCAGTGGAGTCGCCCCCTGGTGGCCATTACAGATACTGCAGGTTCCACATCGGCTTAATTGTTCATACCGGATGTTACCTGCTTGACTTCACCCCTTACCTGTAATGCTTTTATTTTGAAAATCTACCACCGGATGTGGCGTGGCTGTTACTTAAACCCTCCCGCTGCTCTTCCATCCATTCATATTCATCCGTGTTCCCCCCTTCACTCTGTACCGGCCGCTGGTGCTGCTCTCTGCCCGCCGCCCTCACCTCCTCTCCGGCTCTGTGCGCTGCAGAGCCCCGCTGGTCTGACGGTGCGCGCGTGTGTGTGAGTGACAGTGTGTGTGTGTGCGCGCGTGGAGCCTGATCAGGGAGAAGATGTCCTGCAGCTGGCTGAGTTTCTGGTGCTGCTGCTGGCTGAGCCTCAGTGTTTGGACCGCGGCTCTGGAGCTGCAGCAGCTGGTCCAGTATGGAGAAGAAGCCGGCGACCAGCAGCTTCCTCCCGGCTCCGACTCCACCGCGGAGCTGCCTCTCACCGGCTCCATGTACCTCTTCAGCGAGACTGTGGATAAAGTTTATGTGAGTACAACATCCAGAAAGAAGGGTGAATTTATTTAAACATCAGGTTCATTCATTAAAGTTTAATAAATGCTCAGAAATCAGTGTTAACAGAGAGGCAGAAAAGTCTGATTTTAACTTGTAAAAGCGTCTAAAAACTTAATTCAGAGGTCAAACAGGAAATAAAACTGAATTGAAACAAGATAATAAACTTAAAAGGATTGAAATTCAAGTTATATTTGCAGTGAGTTCATGTAAGTCTGCAACTATTGATTGATCATTTTCTTACATAATCACTCTATCCACAATAAAATGTCCAAACTCAGAAGCTAATTAATAAACTTAAATTAGTTTAAAAGTTAAATCTTACTTTGCCAAAACTGATAATTAAAGTTTTTTGTCTTTGTCTAATGACATGAGACAGAAAACCATCATAGTCATGTATTAAATATTGATTATTCTAAAGTTTCTGAAGCAGTTGTAAAACACAGAGGATCAATCTCTTAATTTTTAACCTTAAGATTCCTTCAAACCTCTCATATATTAGGTTGTCAAATGAAGTTTCAAAGAGTGTAAATGACATTTTAACTCAGTTTTGAGACGTAAAACTACAAAATAATGCTGAAACTCATCAATCTGCTCTGAAACATTCATGATTTACGGTCTCTGCCCTTCAGGAAAATTAAATCAACTTGTGTTTAATTCATTAGTTGATGTGTTTTTATAGAAAGGTCAGGGAAATATCGGCTATCGTCTAAATATCGTCTTAGATTTTGGATATCGTGATACAATATTATAGCAGTATCAATATTTAGGTATTTGGTTGTAAATATCGTCCAATCTTAGTTTAACACATTTGTAAGTTTTTGCTGTTAATTATTATTTATTAATTCTTTCGTCTAGACTGATCCATCTGATAAGTTAATTACTCTTTTTCAATGCGATCTTCACTTTCAATCACTTTGTTTTCTCTCTCTGTCTGTCTGTTTGTTTGTTTGTTGACACCTGATAAGATTTTTTTACTGATTACTTACAAACTGACTACAAACACTTTAGACACATTCAGATCTGCAGATTTTCAAAATAAAATGACAAAAAAAAAAACATCGTCAGCACGTGGTTCAGTTTTATTGTTTTTTAGTGTATAAAATGGTAAAAAGTAGTTAAAAATTGCAGAAAATTATGACATGTTAGAGGCTGGGAATGGAGATATTTGGCATTTTTGCTTTTAAAAATGCTTGAAGTGATTATTCAATTATCAGAATAGCTGCTGATTGACTTTCTGATAAATGTTCACGGCATTTAAAAAGTTTCATGAGTGAGTTTTGATTGAGCGATGTGATTGATAATTGATATATTTGCTTCAGTCTTTCAGCTCTTTGTTCTCTTTTTCAATGCGATCTTCACTTTCAATCACTCTGTTTTCTCTCTCTGTTTGTTTGTTGGCACCTGATAAGCTTTTCAATTGGATCTTAATGACTTCAGGACTTTGTATCACTGTTTTGCAACGTGTGTGTGTGTGTGTGTGTGGAGCTACTGGCAAAGTGTGTGCCTGTGTAATTACTGGTGGAGTGTGTGTGTGTTCATGTCTTTCTATCATTAAGGGGACCACTTTCAGCTAGAAGCATTGTGAGGACATTTTGGCTCCTCGAAACTTCAAAGGGTAGCGAGAGGCTTCAGACTTGGTTTTAAAGTGAAGGTTAGAGTTGGGTTTAAGGGTTAAGTCCTGATGGTTAAGTTTAGGGTAAAAGGCTCAGGAGTGCAGTGTGTGTGTGTGTGTGTGTGTGTGTGTGTGTATGAGGGTCCTCACAAGGATATAAAGACAAACGTGTGTGTGTGTGTGTGTGTGTGTGTAACAGTTGGAGGTGTCGGACTCTGTGAATATGTGGAGCTGCTGGAATGTGAGTCAATTAAAAGCCAACACAGATAAGCCTTTCATCAGTGGACACACACACACACACACACACACACACACACACACACACACACACACACACACACACACATTCCTCAGGTCATGTGACAGCTAATCCAGATTGGGGTGTTTACACTCATCAACTCCTGATTCCTTGCATGTTGAACTTCACTCATTTTATTGATTAATCGATTGGTTTGAAATGCAACGTCTCCAAAGATCTTCAGTTTAATGTCAGATAGTCACATTTAAGAAGCTGGAATCAGAGAATTTGGACTCAACACATTGATTATCAGAATGGTTGTTTCATTTCATAATTGACATTATTGACGAGTTGGAGGCAAAGTAACCCATCAGACTGAATGAAGTGATAGTTCAGTATATTTATGAGGTTAGACTGGTTAGACTCATCCTGTATCGTGCTCTGCTGTATTGGACAAAAAGTTTTGATTTCTTTTATAATAAAGTCCTGAAAACAGAATATTACTGAATTTATGATAGAAATACTGAGTCAGTCATTGTTTTTAACGAGTCATTCGGATCTCAATCTCTAAATTCAGACCCTCCAATAAGTGTGCAGTTGGTCATATTGTAAATTATTGCCCCTTTTTTAATAAGACTTGAAGACTTATTTTAGCTTTGATGTCTGCTGTGTGGGCATTGATTGAGACATCACTGCACCCAACTTTATATACGGTTTATGAATTCATCAATTAGTCAATCAATGTAAAATGAATCTCCAACTATTTTGCTAATCCAATAATAATTTTAGTCATTTTTAAAAGTAAACATGGCAAAAAATTGCTGCTTTTTAATTTAAATAATCAGCTGCAGCCCTAATTAGATGTTATCCTGTTGAACTATAAGCTCAGACTTTGTAATGTTACAGTAATTCCAATTCAAACTCAGTATGTTTTCTGGCCAAATGTTAGAAATTGATCATTTGAGCAGAAATGCAAAATTTTGACTTTTTAGCTCCTCAAATGTGAAACTTTAAGCTTTTTTTATGTCTTACATGACAGTAAACTGCACATCTGAATGTTAGTGGGACAAAACAAGACATCTGAAGTCACATCTTAACTATTCAAGTAACTATTTGAGTGTTTTTCTTATGTTCACTTTTTCTAAACTGGTAAAAATATCCATGTCTCGAAATTGTGTCTCACTGTTGACAGCGTTGAGATAAAAGCCCCCTGGTGGTTAATCTGTGTATTACATGTATCTGATGGTACATCTCTCTAAAACTCTTGGATCACATATGATTCACTTGGTGTTTTGGGGTTAATCTGTTGTATTAGGACTAAAAGGAACCAGATCAACCCAACAAATAAAACTGATGCTGTTTAAAGTCAGAAATATATTTTCTTTTTTTTCTTATCACTTTTTGAATCGTCGGCTCAGAAGTTGCTGAGTCTTCTTGACACCTTGATACGTTTCTCTTCTTCTCTGTTTCAGTCACTTTACCATTTGTCCCCCTCCCACTCCCCCACAAACCTTCCCCCCATTAAAGCAACACACTTCAGACCACACAGATCACTTAAAATGTCTCTACAGGAAGTTGTCGGGACATCGTGAACTTTCGTCTACATGATGATTCACGTTATTTAAAACGCTGCGGGGCAGAACTAGTGTAAATGTGAGCAGACATCTTGTTAAGTTTGTGGTGGTTGTTGTTGTTGGAGGATAAACGAGTGAAACCCTGCAGTCGTGTTCACATACAGGACAGGAAACACGCGGCTCATGTATGTTCTGTTAGTTTTACCTCACACACAGAGACACAGGCACAGTTTAACCCTCCTGTTGTTTTACGGTTGACTGGTCAACTTCAGACTGTTTTATAAAGCACAAGATATAAATTATCACCCAATTCTGTGTTCGACCTCTTTAGTCCAACTTCACTCCAACTTATTACCAAAGGTTTTACACATATTGTTGGAAATTATGATTAATAGGCCTCATTTCAATGAAACTATACCTCATTGTTGAGTTAGCGCCTGTTGTCTTTGGGGCAATTTGGACTCGGGTTAAATGTGAGGATTTGTTATATTTGGTGTTGGACTGTTGGTTTTTATAGAACAAATGACAGAGAAAATACTCATTAGATACTAGTGAGGTTATTATACCTAGTAATACTTTTTATGATACCTTCCCTTGAGGACATTACGGTCAATGGGCCTCATTTAAATGAAATTATACCTCATTTTTGAGTTAATGCCAGTTGTCTTCCTGGTTCAATTTTGACAACAGGAAGGTTTAGATGAACTCAGAGAAACTTTCCTGAATAAAAACAAACAAAATCCAACTGAAGCAACAAGAAGAAGAAACACCGGAGGCTTTAATGTGAACAGTTATATTTCATACTGCAGCTCAGTGGACGTAAGAAACGAGTCAATGATTTGGCCTCTTTTTCTATTAATTGAATCAAGTCTCGGTTTTGAATCGAGAGTAGGCTGTAGTGAACATTTCAGTCTGTAGGGGGCACTAACACTAAAACATATGACTGAATATTGTTAATAGATTCCTCCAAAAAAGATGATTTACAGAGAACGATTACAACACTTTGACTCTCTGTTTTCAGCAGGTGGTTTAGATGTTCTTGTTTTTGTTGTATTCTGAGTTAATTTTATTCATTTATCAGGAAAAAAAAACAATCTCACACAAGGAGAAGAAATGTGTTGAACCAGATTTAGCTTCGAGCTGATGTCCATCAACAACTACATCCTCTAAATTAATTAATAATTTGTCATTTATTGGTAATTACTTGATGAAGATGTATGTTTAAAGTATAATCATTAAGATTCATTAATATTTATTGTTTCATATTCAGTGTCCAAGGACTCTTTGTCCGTTAGACACATTTTCATCTAAAGTTACACCAGGGGACGGGGGTGTGGGTAGGGGGCTGTTTGACTCTGAGCCTCCTCTGCTGAGTTTTCCCGCGGTGTAAAGCTCTAATTGGTCACTGGGAGTCTATAAAGGACCTGCCCCCTCTTTAAAGACTCCTCCAACCCCCCTTCCACCTTCCCCCACCCCCCTAAACTGGCTGACATCCTGTTGCTCTGTGACTCCTCAGTAATTATCAAACACTACAAGCTCTTTTCTTTTCTTTCACTTAAACCAACATCAGGACTGAAAACGCTGCAGATTTGCCTGTATAGTAACTCTTCCTGGCTTGGCTCCAGTACCCCCCCCCCCCCCCTTAGTTTTCGGTCGGTCCTCAACAGGAAGCTGGAGAGCGTCCTCGCTGAGCTGGCACATCTGGAACGTATAGACACGAGACATCTGTCCTCCAAAAAAACAGATGGCAGCGCTCAGGGTGTTTCCTCCCCTCCGCTGTTCTCACACTGATAATGATGATCTCAGGGGTCCGACATGTGTGATGTCAGCGGCGTCCTGGCAAGTTTCCACCAGGGGAGAGTTGTGGGGGTGTGTGGGGGGGGGGGGTATATGTGATCTCACTCAGACAGTACATGCATTATTACATGTTGAACGAGGTCTTTAACAGCTGAAAGAATCACAAATATGCAGCAGAGAAGGAGTCTGCAGACATGTCGAAGAGTCCGCCTACCACCAGATATAGAATAGTTTAATTCAATGAAATTCAACTTTGAGACACTTTAAACCAACTGGCAGAAGATAGATAGATAGATAGAGAGATAGAGAGATAGATAGTCACTGTATTGATCCCAATGGGGACATTCAGGTTTCCAGCAGCTCAATATAAGCATAAAAGTAATAAAGCAACAAACAGAATAAAAAGAGGTGTAATATAAGAGTAGGAGGTGTAAGAGTAAAACTAAAGCCAATAGTCAATAGCCAGTTGATTATGAACTGCAAGATAAAAACCATATATGTAATGTCTAAAATAAATAAGGATACTAAAATTCAGCTTATAAAACATACGACCCAATAAAGTTAAAAGCAACATTGTGCTGGTTGAGTATAAACCATTTTATGAACAGATGAGCAGACTGTTCTGATAACTTTTACTACTGATATTACAGATTAGTGAATGAATTCATATAAATAGCTTATAAATGTCCTTGTTTTCGTCATCTCTCTTGGAGACAGTGACAAACCAAAAAGGGGAAAAAGCAGTTTCTAACCGCATTTCCAAATAACACCGACCCCTTTTTAGATTAGTCATCAATAGATCCCCATATACATAACAAACACAACATATTTATAATAATTGGCTACATGCAATACATAATGCAAGAGTCCATCAATGTGTTTTTACGCTCTGTTTCAGGCCTCCATTCAGACTAAAGTTGTGTTTTTTTGTCATTTTTTAAATATCAGTAGAGCTGAACATGCTGCAGAGCTCTTGTCCTTATCCTGGATTTACAGCATGTTGATTAGAGCTGCAACAATTAGCTGATTAATTGATCTACAAATATTATTTGGCAATGTTTTTAGTATTTTTTCAATGCAAAAACGCCAAAAATTAGCTGGTTCTTGATGAAAATAATGGATAGTTGCTGCCATGGTTGAATGTTGTCTATAAGCTCAGATTGTTATGTTATTGTAATGGCAATAAAGATTGTTTTTCAGTTTTTTAGAATTATTTTTGTGCATTTTTTGCCTTTATTTGACAGTAGATAAAGTTAACTCAAATTCAAACTGGGTGTGCTTTCAGGCCATTTCCAAATAACACCGACCCCTTTTTTAGATTAGTCATTCAATAGATTCTAATGTATATTTTCGACTGTTGGACAAAACAAGACTGAAGACTGATCTTTGAGCTTTAAAAAAATATAACAAGGATTTTTCTATATATATCTTTCTGACCAAGTGTTAGATGAGAAACTGGATAATTCACTGGTTTATTGTTTTATTTATATTTTTGGGTTATGTGCTGGGAACAGTAACTTCCTGTGGTTGTCTCTGCTGGTTGCCGGGCAACTGCTCAGAGCCAAGAAATAGTCGAGGACATAACCTTCGATGAGACTTCAGTTGTGGAACTGATTAACCAAACGATGTAACGTGTTAATCAGTGACTCTTAGATGTATTTTCTTACCTTTGGATGAACCGGTCTTTATGCTACGCTAAGCGGACGCTGCCTGAAGCTTCGTCTTTAACACAGATATGAGAGAAGAGTCAATCTGAACGTCTAATCATCTGAAATTCCTCCTTTTTGAGTCTTTGCTGCTGTTTTCATGAGGATCAGAAGAAAAGGGCTGCAACTAATAATTATTTTCATTATCAATTAATCTGCCTTTTATTGTCTTGGTAACTGAGTAATTGTTTCATCTGATAAACAATGAAACTAAAACCCCAAAGCAGCAAATTCTCACCTTTTTAAGAACAATAACAACAACAAAATTAATTTATTATGAATCAATTATCATTATTGTTTCAGATTAATTTTCTGTTCTATTGACTCATCGATTAATTGACTAATCTGTGCAGCTGTGAATGTTGGTGGTGTTTAAAAAAGGAGGTTTAACAGGAGTTTTGTAGGGATTGCATTACTTTACCTGTTGTTTTTCTTCTTATGGAGGCTGATAGTAAATAAAATGAATATTTTTTGATAATACATGTGATGTTTTATCTGATAAACAACCAAATTCCCAAAGCAGTAAATTCTCACCTTTTTAAGAACCTGTATCCTGGAATTTTTGGCATTATTGCTCAAAGACTTTTAATCAATTCTCAAGATCATAGTAGAATCATTTACTGTCTTTTGACCAATCGATTAAATTTTAGTGGGGTCTTTTTTCTTCTTATGGAGGCTGATAGTAAAAAAATATGTTGTAAACAACTGAAACTAAAAACCCAAAGCAGCAAATTCTCACCTTTTTAAGAACCTCAAACCTGGAATTTTTGGCATTTTTGCTCAAAGACTTTTAATCAATTATCAAGATTTAAATATCAGTGGTTAAGTGTGTTTTTAAAAAGGTTATCAGGAGTTTTGCAGTGATTGCATTACTTTACCTTTCATTTTTCTTCTTATAAAAGCTGATACTTTTTGATCGTTTGCGGTTTGGATGAAGTCAAAGCTCCACCTGAGCCTGTTAGCAGCTTCTGTCCCTTTTGTTGGATGTTTGTTAATGTCGTTAACCGTCGGCTCAGACAAAAGATCTGCTGTCTGCTCCAGTGTCTTCAGCTCTGCAGGCGTCTTTCTCTAAAGTCAGATACCTGCTGGGAGACCCTGGCCTTTCACCCACATGCTGCTGTCATTCATGCATTTCTGTGGAGGAAGTGTCTGCGGGGCGCGAGGGGAGGAGGGGGGGGTCAAAAGCTCCCCTGAAGGTCCCATGTCTACTCCAGGTTTTTACAAAGGCAGTCATGCAAGACAGCTTTCCTCTTTGGCTCTTCTTTCGTCGCCTCTCTCTCATCTTCCTGCATCATCTCAGGCTCACTGAGAGATTTCTTTCATCCGTCTTCAGACTGCTGACACGCTGACCTTTGAACTCTCTGCTGCTGGTTGCTTGTTAAGATTTATGATCTACCTGCTTCTCCTCAGTCGGATGCTGGTTTGATCCCTTTTCTCCCTGTTTAGAGTTGGATCGTGTTATATGTGTGTTTTAAAATCAGCTTCAGGTCATGAAGGCAGTGCTGTGGGAACAGTTTGTTCAATATTACCGACTGTGACACATACTGCAGCTTTTAAAGACAAATGTGAAGCTTGTTTTTGGCCTTAAACTGTGATTTTTACCTTTTGAATGCAGTGAAGTGCTGCATTTTCCCCTGTTCTGTGTTCACATGTCACAGTTTTCTTTAAATTATATCCTCTGTGTTGCTTTGTGTGTATATTCTGATCAGTTTTACTTCACTGGTTTTAATTATTTCAGTGATTTCTGTGTAAAAACTACAATACCCATGAGCCTTGGCTGTCGTTGCCACGGAGACAGAGGTCAGTCTGAGGCACGAATCAGAGTAATATAGTTGCATTTGTCTAAATTTGACTTATCATTTCCAACATTTTCTAAGGTTTAAGGATGTTTGGCTCTGCGATTTCTGTTTCAGACAAATCAAACTTCTTATTTTAGGTGGATAGTTGAAGGAGAGGACTGTCTGTCTCAGGTTAGCTTCAGCAGATTAAAAAAGTTCAGTGAAACAGTTTGATTGGCAGTGTATCTAATAGACGTTGTCACCTGAGATCCGTTGGAGGTTTCAGTCGTTGGACAGCTGTTTTTTCTCTCTGCCTGGTTGACAGACAGCAGAGAGCACACAGAGAGATAAGAGCTCTCTTAGATATACAGTTTATGTCTGCAGCTGCTGATGCGTTCAAGGCCTGAGACAAACATCGGTACCATCTCACACCGGATGGAAGATAAACGTCCTGCTGTCCTTCACCAGCAGCCGCAACATTTCTCACTGTGTGACAGCGTCTGCAGCCTGAGTTCAGATGAGCCTCGCTGTGTGACAGGGATCTAATAAACATGGGTACGACATCAAGTTTGATGTAAGGCTCAGTGACAAATAAGTGTTGGTAAGATGAGACATTCAAAAATCAGTTAAACTAGATTTAAAAGCAGCATCAGGTTTGTTAAAATGTACATTTAGTATTTTTGTTGGTTTTATATCATTTAAATGACATTTGCACCCTTTTTTTTACCAAAAGTAAGACTAAATGCTCCGGAAAATGTCAAATGGTGTAACCACAAAAGAATGATAGATATTAAATATTTGATCAGCTACAGTTCATTTCATGCTGCATTCCTATTGGTTGGTCAGTAGACGTTGGTCATAGCAGCAGTCATTCTAACATTTCTGTCACTGTTAAGAGTTTTGTCCCAGACTTTCTTTTGGTCTTTGAACCTTTCTCACAGTGCAACGTAATACCACCAAAGGTATCATCACATTTCTTTCACGTTGGTCATCTTTCATCTGGAACAGCACAGAACACAATGGGGCAGTTTGCAGGGGACAAACACACCTTCAACTAACGTTTTAAAATTGATTTTGCCATTTTGTGCCTTTTTATTAGAAAGAGAATCAGCAGAGGTTTCCAGTTGCAGGTTCATGGGAGGGACGGGGTGGTGGGGGGCAAAACCTCTAAGACAGTTTCTTTTGTTAGCTTTTGTTTTGTCTATTTGCATTTGTTCTTGTCCTTTGAGCTCTCAGGGCCGCCGTCGCATCGTGTGGTTTATCACTTTATCTGTAGCATCAAACAGATGAACTCTATCAGTCTGCAGCCTCCAGCGTTGTGTCTCGCTGTGTGTTTGTGTGTGTCTTGTGTGTTTGTGTGGATGAAACCTGACAGGCGTCGGTTGAGTGTGAACAACAAGCCTTTCACATGAATGAGATCAGGATCACCTTATCTTCTCAAGTCAAATGATAAACAGATGATGGTTTTCTGCCTCCTTGGTGGTTTTCTGCCGTCTCATAAACTCACAAAGTTCTCGTTCCCGTACCAGACACATATGACCAATGGGGAAGTGCCCCGCATTTATAACCTCATCCACTGATTCAGACCAGAGCAAAGCAGCTATAGGTAATCCAAAGTCTCAGAGTCAGCAGCCAGAATCGACAGCTGGCATCACCTCGTTATCACCTGCTGTGACGTCATCGACACCCTGCTGCTCTGAAAGATCAACCGTCACAAATCAAACATGCTGATATTTGTCACGTTACAACATTCAGATCCACTGTGTGTTACTTTTATGTTGCTACCATCAAATACTGTACAGTACAGTTTCAGTACACTCCACCAAATAGTGATTTTTCCCTCTAAACTTCTCACATGCTTTCATTTCAATAAATGTTCAAATGATCCAATATTTCAGCAAAAATCAAAGATTAGAGAAAAAGTCCAAAAACTGAAAACACATTTGTGAGTCAGAACTTTGTTTTTTCTTCTTCCCTCTCCCATTAATCATCTCAGCAGCCCTCACATTTATCTGCTGACCCTTTGGAGGGACCCCACCCCTAGGTTGGGAACCACTGGACTAAACTAGCTAACTGTATATAAAGTAGTGTAAACTGGCTAACTGTATATAAAGTAGTGTAAACTAGCTAACTGTATATAAAGTAATGTAAACTAGCTAACAGTATATAAAGTAGTATAAACTAGCTAACCGTATATAAAGTAGTATAAACTAGCTAACTGTATATAAAGTAGTATAAACTAGCTAACTGTATATAAAGTAGTATAAACTAGCTAACTGTATATAAAGTAGTATAAACTAGCTAACTGTATATAAAGTAGTGTAAACTAGCTAACTGTATATAAAGTAGTGTAAACTATCTCCACCTAATGATGTCATAATACTGCAGTACTTTTACTGTATGTGTTTTTAGTTTCCATCACTGATTTTCTAATGCCCTCTTAGAGCTTTTAATTGTAGTTTTGGAGGATAACCAGAGACAGAAACAAGGATTACAGTGTTGGTATTGTGGAGGTGAAGAATGATCATCGTCACTGAGACATGAACTGAAGCTGTTTTGTGTAACTCTTCTGGCTTCGCCTCGGACAGAGAGGATACCCTTCATGGTTACACTTCATGGTGTTCTGGGCTCAAACAGTAACTGTGGCATTTGTTCCCATTCAGTGTGAGGCGGATTTCAGTTAATGAGGTTAAAAAGATCCCTTTCTTCGGACTGAATGGGAAGTTATTGTATAGAATTCCTGTGGGCTGACAAAGCGAGCAGAGCTGCAGAAGGAGGTCGAGCTGGAGGAGAGTCCAGGACCTCAACGTTTCATTGGTCGACCTTCTGCAGCTCTGTGGTGTTGTACCAGTCTGTAAAACATGACGAAACCAGCTCATCTGCTCAGTCTCACTCAAACATTAACTCTTTAAAAACAAAAAAAACTCCACACATATACGTCTCCTTCACTGTTTTCTTTGTGTGTTCCTTCCTTCACGGTCACGGCTGACACCCGTTCCCCTACCCGTGCCCCTCAGAAATGTTCCCAGCTGGTCAATAATCCTCTTTATGGAGGCCCATTTCCACTAACACAGCAAATCACCACCGAGTGTTTCTTTTGTCGTTCTCAAGTGCTTTTTTTCTCATTATTATCTAAGAGTATAATGCTCTCTCATAAGTCATAATAATGAAACAGTATCTCATGATTTTGAGAAACTTTCTGAGATACTAAGCCAAGGAGATCGTACTTCATAATGAGTTTTCCATAGTTATTAGAAATGAGGTCATAGTTATGAGACATTACGTAATAGATGCTTACTCATAATTATGACTTCTATACTGTTTGTAATTTCTAATTTATAAGTTTCTTCTAATTATGAGTTGTCATAATTATAAAATAGTGTAAAAGATGAGATACTAAGACATTATAATTAGATATTAAGTAAAAAAAATAGAGATACCATGTCATCAACTGTAAGTTTCACGAAATTAGTGTTTTGTAAGTCATAATTACAAGACACTTTTTCATAATTATACAAAGTTTCTCATGATTATGAGGTATTAAGGAATAATAACTACAGCCCTCACAATTCAGTAGCACAACAATGCAAACTAAAGCGACTTATTTCATAATTATGAGAAAAAAATCATAATTGGTGGATGTTTTTTTTCCTTGTAGCAGTATTGGGCCTCCATACAAACACGTACAGTATGTTAAGTGTTTTGTCTGACAGATCCTTCACTAACAGATAAACTGAACCTGTCGCCTCTTCCAGATAAACACTAATGGACTGGTGGCTGCTGTTGAGCCTGACGCTGAGGAGGAGTATCTGGGGAAAATGCCCGCCAGTTTCAGAATGATCGCAGCGCTCCTCGGAGACCTGGACACCAGTGACGGACAGGGAAAGGTCTACTTCAGAGAGGACAGCAAACCGGCTGTACTGAGCCAAGTCACCAAGCACATCAGGCGAGCTTTTCCCGGAGATGATGGAGTGGATCCAACCAGCGCCCTCATCGTCACCTGGGAGAACGTGGCCGCCAAAGGCACCTCTGGACGGGGGGACGGACTGGACACTAAGGTGAGGGACAGAATAAGGAGCCATTATTATAAGCAAGTTAATGACACTGGCAAGATACTGCATCACATAAGAAATGTTTATGTGTTATGAGATTATAAACTAACCTTCCTATCCGTATCCCTTTTTTTTGGATGAGAGCAACACAAATTGCATAATTGTTGTTGATTTCTAAAATTGTACGGTTCTCAAAATATAGGTGTGATCACATGCTGCAGTTTAATGTTAGAGGATCCCCTTATAATTACCAGTGGTTTACACCAAAGCTGTGAAGAAATCTGAGAAAAAAAACAAACAAACAAAACTAAGACCAGCAGCACAGTTGAAGAAGATTACTGGTTGTGACACCTTTTGTTTAACTCTGTAAACGTCTCATTGAGATTAAAATCCCTTTTTTCCAAAAGACTCCTGGCAGCATAAACATGTGTCAAACACCACAAACAAGTAGACACAATATCCAGTTGATATGCAGTACAAGGACAAAAGAGAAGAAATCCAGTTATGATGCATAAACAGGTACAATTGACTTAAATTCTCCAACAGTTATCAGCTCTGACAGTTTCAGGTTGTTCTGTAGGTGACGTATTTAGAAGCTTTTTTGCCTTTTTCTATTATAATTCTGGGGACCATCTGCAGTGACTTTGTGTCCAGCTGCTCAAAAACATGAAAGAACTCAAGGAAAGCCTGCAGTGTGGATACACAAATACACAAACATAAGTTAAAGCATTTTATATGATACAGTGCCATGTGTTTCCTTTTTGTTTGTAGCTGAACAATAGTGTAAGGCCAGTAATGCTGTCTGAGTCCGGATGGATGCAGAAGATTCATTGTGGTAGTCCTGCTACTATGTTCGTTTCCTGCAGCTTAAGCCTGGTTTGTTTCATAGTCTGACCCTGAGCTATTACCTGTTCACCGAGTCCAGTTTTCCAGCTGCTCAATAATCCTCCTAAACATGTGCAGCCAGACAGAACTCCCATATTATTTTCTGTGTGCTGCTTGCCAGATTGTGACTCCAGTGCATTAATGTCCTCCAGAGCACAGCTGGTCTTCATTCTGATCTGATCTGATTAACAATGCACTGTTTCAGACGGAGTGACTGCTTAATGGGTGAGATATTTGGAGTTGGAAGCTGGTGACATAGTGACTATTTGTGGAGCTAATAGGTGAGCTAATAGGTAATATGGTGATGCTAGCCAGCCACAGCAGCCTACCGAGCTAGCTAAATTGTTAATTACCAGTTAGAAAGCTCTCCAGTTCAGTTACTAACTTGACAATAATGGGGTTTTCCAGTAATGGGACTTATCGAACTGTAACTGAACTTGTATCTGTTTTTCTGGGTTTTGCATTTTGCTCCACTGTTATCCACCTGCTCTGGAGACAAATTCAGGGACTTAATGTTGACACCCTTAAGGAGGGGGTACTAAGTCAAATTCCAAGTACTCACAGAGTAGGGACAAAGGAATACTTGCAGGGCTGTAACTCATGATCAGTCAAGCAGATGTCTCGTCACATCTCAAGTACAACATACACTACAGTGGAACAGTAACCATTTCAATTCAACATCGGCAATAACACAATAAAGAACACATTGTGGACAAATGAAGACTTCTGTCCTAGTATTGACTTTTTAATGATACACTGTACATCCGACAGTGGAAAAGCCGGGCTCAACGAGTTCTCAAAGGTTCAGGTGATGGGAAGTTCAGGTTATGGGTTTATTCAAGACACTTAAAGTATCTGTACCATCATCTCCCGTCTCGTTACTGACTGCAGATCATGGTGCATCCCTTTGGTGAAGCAGTTTGTACTCTGGCTGAACAGGGCTCTATAAAATTGATTGCAAATAACTACCAGCCAGAATAAAAAGTCAGAAGAACTGGACAAGCAGAGGAGCAAAACTAAGAACTGGTGTTCAACATCTTCTTTGTACTTTCAGAGAAACACTTTCCAGCTGGTTGTGGCCTTGATGGCATCGTCCTCCTACGCTATCCTCTTGTACCCCAAAAACAGCCTGAAGTTCCACTCCACTTCAGTAGGGGGCGAGGATAAGGTCCTAGAAGTTGGCTTCAATGAAGGCCTTGTGAAGGGCTGGTGGCGAACCACCCAGGGGGCGTACTTCCGCAGCACCACAGATGACGAGACCTCCATCAGGGAACTTACTGAGTATGAATCTGATGTCACTGTGTGATCCCTTGTGAACTTGTAATGTTTGTTTTGTGCTTGAAAATACATGTTACATCTTTTGCAAAGTTTTGAAAGACACAAGCAATAGCAGTTTTGCATACAGAAATAATTAGTACAAACTAATTATTATATATTATATATAATTAGAGTACAAACATGGCCACACCCCACACACTTCTGCTCAACCCTGTGGCGGTGCACCATCACCTGATTTGATCTGAATACAGCCTTTGAACCAACAAATGCAGCTGTTGCAGCTCCAAAAAGCAATAAATGAACATTCAAGATTCCAAACTGTTTGGACAATACATATTTAATAAGACCTGCAGCAAATCTAAAAAATTGACATCATCGTCAGTAAGTCATTGTTTTGTGCACCCGTCTCTTTGAAGCCTTTGAAAAGTCTACATTAATTGGAGAAAATCTGGAATCAAATATACCATTGCTGATTCATGTTACACTACCTTTCCATATTAGTTTCTCATTTTCATTGACACTGATTTTTCTTTTTTCTTTTCTATATCCAATCAGAAAGACCAACTCAGGACAGAGTGGGGTTTGGGTGTATGAGATCGGATCCTCACCGTTCTTTTTCGACATCACATCAGGAATGGTTACCAGCCTTCCTGAGGGAGAGGATACCAGCGAAGTCTCTGTTACTATGTTGCCAAGGGAACCTGAGACCCAGACAACAAGGACGACTGAAGCTGTACCAGAAGACAAGGAGATATTCCCAACTGAGCGTCCCGCTGAGTACCAACCCAGTTACCCAGAGGCTGAGACTGTTACACCAGGCTACGCAGAACCGGAGACTGAAGAGCCAGAATACGAAGATCTGGGCGAGCTTGAGCCAGAATACCCTGATTCTGAGACCGTCGCCCCAACATATGCTTCCCCAGAGAGGGTTCAGCCAAGATACCCTGAACAAACTGAGTCCCAATACCCTTACCAGCCTGAGCAACCAAGATACACCATTCCTGAACCTGGTGAGCCCAGATATCCAGTTGATCCACGGTACATCAACCCTGAACCAGTCCAACCAGTTCCACCTCATACCCGGCCCCAGCAACCTGAGATTGTCGTGGTAGATGAAGATGAAGATCTGAATGTAAATGGTAAATTATTAAAGCCCAAAGACATTTGTGTTTGAAGACTCAAAAGAGTGTGAACAACCATATTTGATTTTTTTCTCAGGGGTAATCCTGGCAAGACCTCCAGTAGAATCTTACATGTTCACACTATTTGTATATTCTTTGGTTCTCTTCACAGTATTTGCGTACAATTTGGAGACATGTGACCACAACAGGCACAAATGCTCTGCTTTCGCCGAGTGTCGGGATTACAGCAACGGGTACTGCTGCCACTGTAAGCCTGGTTTCTATGGTAACGGGAAGGACTGTGTTGCAGAAGGTACGATTCATTTTGTGCTGACGCTATCTTGGTCTGATAAAGCTGTTATTTTCCTCTCTTATCAAGTCTCTGTTGCTTTCCAGGTAAACCACAGAGAATGAATGGAAAAGTCTCAGGTCGAGTGTTTGTGGGGAACTCACCTTTGCCTGTGGAGATCAGTAACAATGACTTGCACTCATACGTGGTGGCAAATGATGGACGGGCTTACGTGGCAATCAGCAACATCCCTGACAGCCTAGGTCCCTCCCTGCAGCCACTGTCTTCCCTGGGAGGAGTCATCGGCTGGGCCTTTGCCCTGGAGCAGCCCGGCTACCAGAACGGCTTCAGCCTCATCGGTAAGTGGACATGTTGTCATTTTTACTTGATTTTTAATTGTTGCTTACAGCTCATTTTACTGCCCCAAATTAGGCAAAACATCAACTCTTGCTGCTTTAAGTATGCTGTAAATCATGAGCACAGTACATTATATAAAAAGCACCTTTTTCTTCGTTTTTTGTACGTTAATCTGTTTGGGTTTCAAGGCAAACTGTACATTTTGTCACACTGTGCTTTCATCTATCCCACTGAAGTCCACAAAAATTAGAAAACACATCAAATAACAGCTGCATCAGTATTGCAGACACTTACATGTCTTCTGATACATCCGTGTAGGCGGTGTGTTCTCTCGGCAGGCCGAGGTCATCTTCCAGCCCGGTAACGAGCGGCTGAGCATCAAGCAGGAGTTTAAGGGGATTGATGAGCACGACCACCTGGTGGTGAGCACAGAGCTGGAGGGACGTGTTCCCGCCATCCCGGTAGGATCCACCGTCCAGATCAACCCATACAAAGAGATCTACCAGTACGACCAAAACTGTAAGGATGACATACAAACACACAGACTGACTAACTACAAAAGTCTGATAAATGTTAGTATTGGCATGTTTAGTGATAGTGAGTCACTGTCAGACCAGTAATTCCCACCAGTATAAGTGTTTTCTTTTGCTCTTTGTCCTCCTCCCAGTGATCACTTCCTCCTCCAACCGCGACTACACCATCACCTCCTCGGACGGCGACGTCCAGACCAGAAACTACAACTGGCGTCAGACCATCACCTTCCAGAGCTGCCCTCATGATGAGACCAACAGGGCGGCGCCATCTGTCCAGAAGCTCAGCGTGGACCAGATCTTTGTGATGTTCGACGCCGACAACCACCTGATACGCTACGCCATGAGCAACAAGATCGGCTCCGTCCACAGTGAGTTCTGAAGTTTAACGTATCTGTGTCTGCAAGTGATTTGATTAAACCCCAAAGAGGTTATAAACCCAAATTACCGCAAACAAAAACGTTTTAATCTTTAAGTCTTACATATTTTAGAACTATCTTGTCATTAAGAAAATTACAACACCACCTCAACTATGTCTTCTAATAGGTTTGTTCTAAGAAGCAGGATTACTAAATGTCTAAATGTAAAACCTGAGACAGAACCTTTGACTTGCATACTAAAGTTTTCAGTTTTTTGTCAACAATGTTATTCAGTTAATTCAGTAAAACTGGGGCCCAGATGATAAAATCTATCCACCAGCAGCACCTTAAGGTTGAAATCTTCAGTGTTTAGTGTTAGGCGGAGAACTCAACAACACGTTCAAATGAGTCTGTAGTTCACGTTTCATCATCAAAAAGCTGCGACTGAAGTGACCGTCATCAAGACCAGTTAGCTTAAAGATCCACCAGTTTTGTTGCTTTACTCTCAGATAATCAGATAACCTTCTGTGCACTGACAGCTGCAGGTTGTCATGTCTCCTAACCCCCCCCCCCCTCACTTCTCCAACCAAAGTTACACCTTTGTTGCTGGTCGTCTGTCAGGGACAGTCGGAGAGCCGTGAGTGTTATTACCCAGAGGAATGCACTGAAACACGCCTCCGACAATTTAGTGCCTCTGTGGTGTTTGCAGCGCAACATCAGAGGAAGATAAACAGTAATCTGAGCGCGGCTGTATTTCCTCAGCTGCAATCAGAGAGCCTGTGACAGCGTTGGCAGGGGTGAAGGTCAGCGGCCGATGTCAACGAGATACCAACCTTCAGTCCACAGCAGGGACCAGACTGAAGGGGTGGGGGGGCATTAGAAGCATCTTTTGAGAGGGGGTTAAAGGTAAAAGTGGAGTTTGGGGGCTGATGATAGGATGCTTGGGGGTTCAGAGTTAGAAAAGCAAACACAGCTCAGCTGGAGTTTGTTGGCAATAAGTGGAACATCTGGGTCGTGTTTCCTGTGAAGAGCTGAACTTCAAACATGGAGCTCCAACGATCAGCTGCATGAGGGAACAACACTGTGGTGTCATTTCATGGTTTAAGTCATTTTTTTGTTCCAGCTTCTTAAATGTGATGATTTACTGTTTTTCGTGGTTTCACATAAATGAATTAATCATCTGTGGGTTTTATACTGTTGGTTTAAACAAAACAACACATGTGAAGGCGTCAACTTGGGCTCATGAAACCTGTGATGGACATTTTTCCCTATTTTTGACCTTCAAAGGATTAAACATAGCTTGACAGCATTTCTGTGGTTATCTTTATGTCTAAAACGTGAACACCTTACTAATGTTTTTCTACGCTGGCTGTGAGAACCAATATGAATGACAAGACTTTGGAACCAATCTCCTTCTACATACAGGTTAATGGTTAAATACAGCAGCACCCTCCATGTGGCTGCACTGACAAAGCATGATACACAATGAAGTGATTTAAAGGAATTACTAAATCAAACCAAGTCGGACAACAACAGCTTGCGGTTG
Source organism: Scomber japonicus (assembly GCF_027409825.1). Lineage (NCBI taxonomy): Eukaryota > Metazoa > Chordata > Actinopteri > Scombriformes > Scombridae > Scomber > Scomber japonicus. The sequence continues at coordinate 2,992,932 of NC_070579.1, read as the reverse complement.
CTCTGAAATTCCAGCACAATGGAGCACTGAGCAGATGTGACTCAAAGCAAACAGTAAACAGTATTATAATTATATGATGGTTTTGAAATGTGTGTGAAAAGAATTTGCGGAGTTGATTTTTAACCTGCAGACTGTTTTTTGTTTTTCTAACAGGCGGTAATCCGGAGCAGAATCCCTGTTTCACGGGCCGACACGGCTGTGACATCAATGCTATGTGTAGAGCAGGTGAAGGCCTCCAGTTCACCTGTGAATGTGCGTCTGGTTTCACCGGAGACGGACGTTACTGCAGCGGTAAGACTGTCACAACAGGGCTGCATCATGTTTGGTTCAAGTACAGATGAGACAATGAAATACGCAGATATGTGTATAAGTTTTCCATACTTTCATCATCGTTACTGGCTGTGGAGATTTTGTTTATTAATCGATTAATTGTTATTAAATGTCAGAAAATACCGAAAATGCCCATTATGATTTAAACAGAGTCCAGTAATGCCTTTTTAAATGTCTTATTTGGCAGGACAACAGTTTTAAAACTCAAATGTATTCAGTTTATTATCATGTGAGACAAAGAAAAACATAAAATCATCACATTTAAGAAGCTGAAAGTAGCAAATATGACTAAAATGATTATACAATGATTAAAAAACAGTTCCCAATGAAGTTTCTTTTCATGATTAATTGACTGAATCAATATTTATCACTCCTGTCCATGTTATTGGTGATTTATTGGCAGATATCGACGAGTGCAGGGAGACTCCTGATGTGTGTGGACCCAACGCCGTCTGCAGCAATCAGCCGGGAACGTTCCACTGCGAGTGCTCGACCGGCTTCGTGTTCGCCAGCGACGGAAAGACCTGCATCGGTGTGTGTCTGTGTGTGTGTGTGTGTGTTTATGTGTGTGTGTGTGTGTGTGTGTGTTCACAGCTGTGTGGGGGGGTGGAGTGTGTATTTCCCGTGTGTGTGTGAGAGTCTCTGTTTGAAGAGTCTCTTATTGCACTTACAGATGTTGTAAAAAAAAAATAAAAAAAAACGCCCACAGACATAAACAATGAAGATCGTCTCAGTGCAGACACAACGTCGTTCTTTGATGAACTCAATACAAACCTGAACCAGAATCACTGCTAAACACATCTGCATGTCTGAAGTACAAGAAGAAACAAAGAATTACAGCTTTTTTCCTCTTTAACTTTTGGACGATAATTCATTTTTCTCAGTGTTGTGCAGATAATGTCCCTGTTGGATAAATAATGAAACACTTCAGCGTAGATATTACAACACATATTTTATCAAAAGCATATGAACATTTTCATTCATCTTGTTCATACCGGCCATTATTAAAGTGCTGAGACCTCATTTAGTGTAAAAATGTCATTTAAAAGTAGATGATCAGCTTCTATTGAGCTTCAGCAGTGTGAGTTAGTCATATCAGTGATATCTGACACATCTACAGTCTGCATCAGATTCCCTCTTAGTGTTTCCTTCCTTCCTTCCTTCCTTCCTCCCTCCCTCCCTCCCTCCCTCCTTCCTCACTCCTTTCCTTCATTCCTCCCTCCCTTCCTCCTTCCTCCCCCCTTTCCTTCCTTCTTCCTTCTTTCCTTTCTTTCCTCCTTCTTTCCTTTCCTCCTTCCTTACCTTCCCTCATTTCCTTCCTTCCTCCCTCCTTTCCTTCCTTCTTTCTTCCTTCTTTCCTCCCTTCCTTCCTCCTTCCCTCTCTCCTTTCCTTCCTTCCCTTTCTTCTTCCTTCCTTGACTCCAGGACAACAGGAGGGTTAAAGTATCTGATCAGCTTCTATTGAGCTTCATCAGTGTGAGTTGTTATAGTTATTATAGTTACTATGGTAACAGTGTGACTTAGTCATATCAGTGATATCTGACACATTTACAGTCTTTATAGCATCAGATTCCCTCTTAGTGTTTCCTGTGTCTCTGTGGTGGAAGTATAGGAACACAAAGACTTTGCTACTAAAAACACTGTAACGCTGAAACATAGAAGATGAAGATTTGACTCATTTGGACGCTGAAGCTTCATATTAGCTTCAGATACTGTAAAGACTTCACCTGACTGAACACGGGTCGAGTTTATTATGTTAACACATACAGGCAATGCATCACGTTTATTTACAGCATTTATAATACACATCCATCACTGGGTGACGATGTTGGACCATCTGAATCTGATTAATTATTCATGTATTGGTGATGATGTTCTGTACAGCAATGCTAACGGTGTGTGTCGTCCTGCAGTGGAGAACCGGCCGGTGGACCACTGTCAGAGAGGAAGTCACGACTGCGATCTTCCTGAGCGAGCTCTCTGCAGCTACACCGGAGGCTCGGCCTACATCTGCACCTGCCTGCAGGGCTTCGACGGCGACGGCCGGGTGTGTCGGGGTGAGTTCACTGAGTTTCCTGTCAGCAGACCTTGGGCTGAGTCCAGGTGACGGCTGCTCCTCGCTGTTGTGACTGGTTTCTTCATAATCCTCCATGTGGTCTGTGATGAAGGTCGCAGTTAGGTTCAAACAATACTGAAGTAGCTCACATCTGTACGTAAGAAAACACTGCTGGATTAACAACCTGTGGGGCAAAAGCTTGTTCTTGGCCTCCAGTTGAGTTCTAGAGACTAAATTATTCATTGATTTGAACAATTAGATTTGAAAGCAGGTCACTTTTAAAGCAAACATTCTCTGTTAGCAGCTTCTCAGATGTGAATATTTGCAAGATTTCCAATTTTCTATGATAGTAAATTCGACATCTTTGTGTTTCTGACTGTCAGTTGCTGTTTACACGCAGATCTTCCGGTTTCACAAACGATTTTCAGTCATAAATTACAGATACATTTGTGAGTCTTACAGTCGTCAACTAAATGTGTTAAAAAGTACACGAGAGGAAATTATATCTCTGCAGATTGAATATTGAAAACTTCTTTGATTTTTGCTGAAATATTGGATCATTTGAACATTTATTGAAATGAAAGCATGCGAGTAGTTTAGAGGGAAGAATCAGTATTTGGTGGAGCTGTTAACAACTCATAGACATCTGAAATGTGAGCCGACTACACACTGCTGACTGTAAGACTGTCTGTAGTGGTCATTTGTACAGAAAAAACAAATTAAGCTTTAAACCAAACATAATCAAAAGGCCACTGATGCACTATGAGGATGTAGTTTAACGCAGGCAGAAGAAGATTAATGTCCATTTCAATCTTGTGTTTTGTTTGGATTTATTGTAACAGAAAAGAACAAAGTCAAACCATGGCTGCTGCTGCCTCTCTCACACTGGTAATAAACCATAGGCCCACCCAGGTGCATGCTGGTCCTCAATGTCCCAATGTGCTACTTCCTCAAATAACCTACTACTCAAAAGAACCCACAGTGTTTAACCAATTACCAAAAATAAACTATAATACCAACTACACAAATCTAAATATACTAAACAAAAAAATCACATCTAAATAAAGCAAACAAAGGTTGGAAAGCCCGGGTTTCATGCCTGAAGCTTCTTTGGTCAAATAAACAGAAGAAAAAATGATGCACAGATGCAAACTGCGGCTTGAATGTTGAATCATGTGGTAAAACGGGTCCCAGAGCCACGAGAATGTAGTCTAATCAGAGTTAATTTCATACCTCAGTGCTGCAACTTCTGAATAAATGTTTGATTGATCACATTAATAGATCCAGATGTTAATGATGATGATGGGTGAACTGGAGGTCTGATGCCTCTGAGCTGTTGCCTAGGTGATAGTCCAGCCTGGATGGAGAGTCAGCGGGTTCAGCTGGAGTGTGTGTGTGTGTGTGTTAACATAAACATAATAAATCAAAGTTCTCTCGGTTCATTAACCAAGCAAGTAAAATAACGACACAATCCAAACTCAATTATCACTACTGTATACCCGAAGCAGTAGAACGAACCAACCTCATCACAGAGGCACGAGTCCTTCCAGTTATTACCATCAGGCCAAAAGAAACACAAACCGGAACTCCTTCATTCCTACTGCCATGTATATGTGGGAGGGACAGCTGTGGTTACATCACTTCTTCTGTGTATTAGTAATACTAGTAGTAGTCCAGATATATAACAGTAGAATAACCTTGGAGGTCAGGGGTAGCATCTAAACGTCTCCTGTCAATCGATACCTGCAATCGATCCTTTTTGCACCCAGAGCTAGAAAATATGACTATTTGTATGGACTTGCTCACATCCAATCAACACAAGCGTTCTTGCATTTAATACATCATGTGATTGGTCCACTGCCACAGCAGCTACGACCCGTCTGTGGTGGTGAAGTCATGGTGAATTTGAGTTAGCTCGTTTAGCAGTTCAGCAGCAAAGATGCCTCCTAAATGCTCTAAAGTGAGTCTACACTACACGCCTGTTACACACGATAACAGACAGAGACTCAGTGTGTTAATGGGAATATAATGAAGTACTCAGCTGGTACCAGGATCACTTTAAGGGTACTTGGATTGGTGGTGTTATCATCATTTCTTAAAGGATACCCAGTTTTATGTTCAAAGCTGTCATTTTACCATGAGTGAGCCTGATATATATCTAATCCACACATGATGGATTGTTTCAAATATGTGTTAAGTCATTATTTAAAGATACAGTGCTCTGTATGGAAGCAGGTTTACATAATTGTCATGTGATCACAATGTGTGCAGTGTTTGGATCCAGCAGTAAAGCAAATTCATTGGTTTGTATTAAAGCAAAGTGAACCTAAAACCGTAAATCAGCCTCATTCAGACAGTTTAACAACCTTTAAAACATAACACTAAAGAAGCTTCAGGCAGGATGTGAACTTGTATTCCTGACATGTTAATGCATTTCCTTACACATAACTGCAGAGTTACACGTGAACTTGCAGAGCTTGCAGACTTTCTCTCAGACAGAAGCTGGAGAATCAGTTCAGTGCGTTTTGTTCTTCTTCTGTGAAACATAAGTCAGCGCTGTGGGACCCGGGGACAGGAAATGCACAACCCTGCCTTACAGCTGTGCAGCTCATCTCCTACATATACATCCACCCTCACCTCCGCTTTTTCCCCTTTTTTTCTCTGTCTATCATCGGCTCAGCTCTGGTGAGTCTGAGATGAAGAATGTTTAAAACACTCTGAGTGGAGGGAAATCTACAGAGGAGAGGACGACACTCTGAAACTCCTCAGTTCAGTTTTCTACAACTTAAACACTAAATCTGCTGTTTTGAGCTCATGAATTACATGTATACTCAGTCTCTCACTTTATTTTACTATCTATTGATCCTGTTCACATTTTATATATACAGTAATAAGTATATAATACAGTAATTCTGTCCTTTTGACCCCCAAAAATCTGTCAAAATCCATAACTGTGGACACATATTGATTAATGCAGTCTTTATTTAAAGGGACATATTCTGCTGTTTGTGGTTTCGTTTCATTTATATCCTGTTCTGTTGGATATTAAACATGGTCAAAGGTGCAAAAGGTCCAAAACTTGAGATGAACATATTTTGAAATGTTGCTTAAAGAGACAGGAGCTAAAATGGCCTGTTAACAGACTGAGGCTGAACTGAGCGGCTGCATAAAAGACCAGTAGAAGATAAATAAGGAATTTTTAACTGGAAATCATGCAAAGATATTCCAGTAGAGACTCAGAATATAACAAATGAATACATGAAAATAACATAAAATGTCAGAAATGGACAGAAACGTGACTATACTTTTTATTTTTTATAGATGTTCGGACAATGCAGTAAAAATTTGAGTAACTCTTGAGTGACAAACTGGTTACTGATTCTCAGAACGGGCACCATCACGAATCCAATATGACTGTTGAAGCTCAAACTTGGAAACCTTTAAATTGAAACTTTCTGACTGGATTTCTGTTGAGTCGCCATCTAGTGGCCAATAGTGGTACTTCATCTTAAAACACACCAAAGATGGAAGAGTTCATTTTGCTGTGAATGTTCCTATTTTCATCTTTTTTTTGTTTTTTTCTCCCATTCAGACATAGACGAGTGTCAGCAGGAACGATGCCACCGTGACGCCGTCTGCTCGAACGTGCCGGGATCCTTCACCTGTCAGTGCCGTCCTGGTTTCCATGGCGACGGCTTCCAGTGCAGCCCTACATCCTCAGGTATGTCACTTCCACACTTACTGGTTCAAATCCTCAGACTGAAGGTGAAACTTAACTAAATGATTATGTTGTGGTTTATTTTACATTTCTGCTAAACTACCATTTAATTATTTGTATGAATGAACTGAAACTACAGCTGCCTGCCAGGTAATGAGTTAAAAACTTATATTTATGTGTAGCAGAAATATAAACTACTCAAATAGGTTTGAAAGCAGCAGCGTGTTCCTTTTTTATCGTCTCTTGAGCGCTAAAGAGAGAAAAGAGAAAACATTTCAGCTCACACACACTGAAGGTGGTTTTTCCAACTATTTGTAAAACAAATGGAAGCCGAGTAAACTGTAGAGTATAAACATTAGTCCTTATAATAATCCAGCTGAAGGTTGAGTCGTATGAACACAGACGGAGCGATGCTGCTGAACTTATCAGAGTGTAAACAGATTTCACGTTAGACCTAACACACAGTCTGTGACGCACAGCTGAGAGTCCTGTTCAGGGTCATAAATCATTCCCCAAAAGAGCGGGAACAGGAAGAGGAAGAGTACTAATACTGCAGTTCACGAATACTCCATTACATGTAAAATTACTGCAGTATTATAGTGATGTAGTATGCAGTATTACAGTAAAGGTACTGCAGTATTATGAGTGATGTAGTATGCAGTATTACAGTAAAAGTACTGCAGTATTATAGTGATGTAGTATGCAGTATTACAGTAAAAGTACTGCAGTATTATGAGTGATGTAGTATGCAGTATTACAGTAAAAGTACTGCAGTATTATAGTGATGTAGTATGCAGTATTACAGTAAAAGTACTGCAGTATTATAGTGATGTAGTATGCAGTATTACAGTAAAAGTACTGCAGTATTACAGTGATGTAGTATGCAGTATTACAGTAAAAGTACTGCAGTATTATGAGTGATGTAGTATGCAGTATTACAGTAAAAGTACTGCAGTATTATTATATATGACATCATTAGATTATTAATAGTGAAGCATCAGTGTTAGAGCAGCATGTTACTGTTGTAGCTGCTGGAGGTGGAGCTAGTTTATGCTACTTTATATACAGTTAGCTAGTTTATACTACTTTATATACAGTTAGCTAGTTTATACTACGTTATATACAGTTAGCTAGTTTATACTACTTTATATACGGTTAGCTAGTTTAGTCCAGTGGTTCCCAACCTAGGGGTGGGGCCCCTCCAAAGGGTCAGCAGATAAATGTGAGGGCTGCTGAGATGATTAATGGGAGAGGAGAGAGGAAAGAAGAAAACAGTTCTGAAACATTTTTCTGAGGTCTTTCATGCAGACACCTGATTTCTCAGCTGGAGGTGTACTTTTCAGATTTCATCACCTCTCAGTCTTTCTCTGCTTGTTGTTGTTGTTTATGTTGTTGTTGTCGTCTGTTGGCGGTTTGGAGTCGACTCCTGCAGTGATTCCAGGTGTCAGCAGCTCAGAGCTCACAGCTAATTACAGCTTCACTCCTCTGCACCAGAGTTTTGTCATATTTTCATGCGTCTTTATGACCGCTGGCCTCTGAAAGGCATCATTTAGTGTCCCCTGTTAAAACCTGTCGCAGCGTCTCTTACTGTAAGTGCCACTCGCTGTTTGCTTTTGTCTGGCTGCTCTTGTCTTTGATGTTTGGCCCCTCGCTCAGGGGTCTTCTTGCTTTTTGTGGTTTTGTCTTTCCATCCCGGCTGATTGTTTGTGGCGACGTGGCGCTCTGAGGACACGCTGCTGCTGTGTTATGGCTGCTCTGAGGTTTGTCTGGCAGATACTGTTGAGGATAAGAGTGTGAAGTGAAGCGAGTGGAGGCTCTTCCAGATGTCACTGTGGCCCCTGGATGTGTGACCGCAGAGATGAAGAGACTCCTGCTCGTCTTTAATCAGCGGTTCTTCACCACAGTTCACTCACATGTTTATCTGCAGCTGCCACGTACTAAAAACCTTAAAACCTTTAAATCAGAGCTGAATATAATCTGTCTGTTTATCCTGCTCACAGATAATGTTTGCAGAGGTTACATCTTTGATAAATATTTCTGATAATACATTTTTCCATCTACACTGAGTTATTGAGTGATTTGATATACCTGCTCAGTTGATGGAAGTGTCATTAGTTGTGCAGATATTTAGTCATGAACCAAAGTAAGGCGGCAACTAACAATAATTTCCATTATCTGTCAATTAATCTGTTCATTATTTGCTGTGAAGAATGTTGATCATTGTGTCTAAAAGTCCAAGATGATGTCCTCAAATGTCTACAACTCAGAAAGATATTCAGTTTACCGTCATAGAGGAGAATAAAGAAAAGAAACCAGAAAATATTCACATTTAAGGACTTGGAATGAGAGAATTTGGGCAGTTTCTCCTTAATGAAATGACTCAAAACTATGAATCAATTATCATAATAGTAGGTGATTACTTTAATAGTTGAAAACTAGCTGATTCATCTGTTTTTTATTCTTCTATGACAGTAAACTCAATACTTTTTAAGCTGTAGACCAAACAAGACATTTGAGGATGTTGGACTTTGGGAAACACTGATCAATCATTTCATCATTTTTGGACCAAACAATAAATTGATAAACTGAAAACATAATCTAGTTGAAGCCCTTTAAAACTGATTTAACGGCAGCTCTGTACTTATCACACAGATATGAAATCTGTCTGAAACGTGTTAAATAAGCGAGATTCTCCAAACTGTAGACATCTCTCACCCTTACTGTTTTTTTATGTGTTCTCAGAGCGTGAGAAGACCCAGTGCGAACTTCAAAGAGAGAGCGCCCAGACTCCCACCGCCAGCTCCGGCTTCTTCTCCATCTTCAGGCCTCGTCCGGCCGTCAGTCAGTATATCCCACAGTGTGACGAACACGGAGCCTACAAGCCCACGCAGTGTCACACCACCATCCAGCAGTGCTGGTGTGTGGACGCCAATGGCCAGGAGATCCCCAACACCCGCACCGGACCTGGCAACACTCCTCTGTGTGAGTCACCCGCTGCTACCAAACACCATGACACTGAGTAATGTGTCAGAGTTTGAGGAACTAAACGTATTGCCATGGATAGTTTTTATTGATCAGTTAACTTGATATAGAGTTAAGTAAACAGCAGAAACTTCAAATAAATCAGTTTAGCAGTGAGCAGCTTTTTCAGGTGCTCGGCAGGTCGGTTGTTATTCCTCCGTCTTGGAGAAGTCGCCACAGTTGTTGTTGTTGTTCTTCTTCGTCTGTGGATTTTTGGCATCTCAGCTGCTTCTGTCTCTGACTCTGACATGAGAGTCAGTGGGGGCCAAACCATTTGCTGCAGGACTCTTTGTTCTTCTTGTCTTCTGATCAAGATAGTTCTTTAGGACTCTGATTCCATACATTAGCAAGACACTAGTGGGCAACAAGAGTCATTAAAAATATTCATAGTGTGTCAAATATTCATCTGAACTCCATGGTCCACTCAGTTCTCCAACTACCATCAATAACAGATTATTATTGACTCATGAACAGTAAACTGGTATAACTCTTGTCTTCCTACTCAGGTATTGATCAGACGGTGACCCCTCCTCCGGTTGGTCCGACCCCACGGCCAGATGTTCACCCCGTTGCTCCGGGAACACACCTGCTGTTTGCCCAGAGCGGGAAGCTCGAACAAGTTCCTCTGGATGGATACAACATCAAGAAGGACGAGGCCAAACCTTTCCTGCACATTCCTGTAAGACTACAACAACTTCACTGCCAACAGTTTTCCAAAAATATCTGTTGTTGTTTTCGTTCAGTTGTGTGAAAGTCGACTTTAAGAGATAATCCATCACAACACAGCCGGAGTTTAGAGAATAATATAATAACTTTATTTATATTGCACCTTTTTAAAACAGAATGAAACCCTGAAAACAAACCAACAACCATAGATGTCATAAATAGGATCAAATAAATGTCTTAATTTATTGCATTATAATGTGAATAACGTGTGCTTTTAGTGGAGTCAGATACTATCTGGATTTCACTGGTTCCAGTTCTGATACCCATCCTAACACTATTAATCTGTTGGTTATTTTCTCAATTAAATGATTTGTTGTTTGGTCCATAAAATATCAGAAAATTGTGAAAAATAGTCAGAGTTTCCCAAAGTCCAACTTGACGTCCTCAAATGTCTCAAAGATATATTCAAAGTTTACTGCCAGAGGACTAAATAATCCAAGAAATATTCACATTTAAGAAGCTGGAATCAGAAAAGTTGGACTTTTTTTCTTGAATTTCTCAAAATGATTGATCGATTATCAAAATAGATTTTATATTAATTTAATAGTTGACAACCAGTTGATTCATCGATTCATTGCAGCTCTAATTTCAATGTAAATGAAACTGAATCATAGATGTTCTCCGTACCAAACCCTTCTTCGGAGGAACCCCTGCTGCCAGCTTTTGTGCTAAACTAGGTTAAACATGTCCTGAACACAATAGCTGATAAACATCTTCTCATCTGATTTTGAGGCAGGAAGCAAACAACAGGCTTTCCATAATCCTCAGACTCCTCTTTTAAGTCCTAAACCCAAACAGGCTCTTTGAAGAAATGAACAACCAGCTTAAGCGTCTGTAGTTCTGAGGATTTTCTAAGTTTTATTCACACAAGTAGAGACACTGAAGAACATACTGTACACACTGACATCATGGATTTAGTTAAACCACTTTACACAACAGAGGCTTCTTTTTTCTCCTTAAACAATCCATGAGTTGTTCTTCAGCACATTTAAGCATAAGTTCTCTTTTCTTCTCTTGATGGGAAACATGATTTATGAAGCCTGTAAGTCATCGATCATACAGCGACGTCTATGTTCTGCAGCTCAAACATAAAGCTCTGTCACTTCACATAAAAGACTCTTTTGAAAGCGTCTCCGGATGAATGAAACTGTCTGTTTGTCCTTGTGTTTCTGTCTCAGGACCGGGTGGTGATCGCGGTGGCTTACGACTGCATGGAGAAGATGGTTTATTGGACCGATATCACCGAGCCGGCCATCAGCAAGGCCAGTCTGAGCGGAGGAGACATTATCCCAGTCATCAATAAAGGTACGGCAGACGTCACTGGAGGACGTTGAAATGTGTGAACAAGAAGTCAAATTAGTAACCGAAATGAATAAATGAATAAATCATTTTATTCAGTCATTGGAAGTTAAGAAACATTGATGAACTCAATCAATCAATCTTTATTTATAAAGCGCCAAATCCCAACAGAGTTATCTCAAGGCACTTTACACATAGAGCAGGTTCTAAACCGAACTCTCCAGATTTATATTTAAAGAGACCCAACATTCCCACATGAGCAGCACTTGGTGACAGTGGAGAGAAAAAACTCCCTTTTAACAGGAAGAACCCTCAGAACCAGACTCAGAGTGGGAGAACATCTGCCTCGACCGGTTGTGGTTAATCTGGACTTGTGTAGAATATCAAGGTTCATTTGTAGCAATAAAGTAGTAGTAGTAGTAATTGTAATAGTAGTAGTACTAGGAACAGCAGCAGCAGCAGCAGCAGTCATTGTAGTAAAAGCACCAGTAGTAGTAGTAAGAGCAGTTGTCAAGGTTCTTTTATAGCAATAAGCTTCCGTTTCATTGATATCTTGACTTGACTTTTTGTTGAAAAAAAGTGTTTCACAAGCAATAAGTTCTCCAGCTTTTTCCAAACTGGTTTACAAGATGTGTCTGAGTCTTAAAACGCCGCCCGTGTTTCAGTGTGTACAAAGAAAAATTATAACCTAATCTGTCCAATAACAGTCTGTGTGGCAGTAAGTGAAGAAGGAATTTATGTTGCCTCAAACTCATTTTGAAATGTCAACAGAATTTATTAAAACATTATTATATCGATTGTGTCACAACTACAAAAGGAATATTGAATTTGTCATCACATTGCAGCTGAGATGTGAGAAGCTAACATTTTGTTTATGAGACACGATTAAATCACTATTTTATATTTTGCTTCGTTGTCAACAGAAAAATATGTAAAAGAGTCACATGACATGATGAGCTTTATTGAATCGCCACGTTTTTGTCTATCTGGCTTTCATCAGGCCTATAATGGGCAGAATTACAACACTTCCATATGTGCTTCAATCACCCAATGGGATGACAGGAGAGATTAGAGCTCTGATTAGTGTCACTTTGTCAAACTTAATGACTCATATTCAGCATTTTCAGTCAGTAGCTTTGAGATACTGTGTTTGTTTGACTGGTCCTGACTAATCACTCAGCAGGTTTCAGCTCATATAACAACATTTTGAACATTTTGTTTCTTGTGTCCTCAGAGCTGCAGAGTCCTGAAGGCATTGCCATCGACCACGTGGCCCGCCTCCTCTTCTGGACCGACTCCATGCGTGACACTGTGGAGGTTTCTAAACTGGACGGCAGCCAGCGTCGCGTCCTGTTCGACACCGACCTCATCAACCCTCGACCCATCGTCACCGACCCAGCATACGGGTACGTGAAACTCATCAGTTAGGGCAGTAAGAGTAGTAGTAGTAATAGTAGCAGTAGCAGGAGTAGCTCATTTGTTCTCTTTGGCTCTGTTGCTGCAGACGGCTGTTTTGGGCAGATTGGAACAGAGACGGGCCTAAAATTGAGATGTCCAACATGGACGGAACGGATCGAACCGTCCTGGTGAAAGATGACTTGGGGCTTCCTAATGGTCTGACCTTTGACGCCAACAACCAGCAGCTGTGTTGGGCTGACGCAGGTGAGATGCTGGTTTATTGGATCATTGTTAGCTGCTAGTAACTGTTCTTTTTTCTTACTGGAGGTCCACATAAAAACACCAAACTCAACATGAACACCCAATGCCTCATTAGGCCTCTTTAAAGTACAAAGAAAAACTGGTGGATTGCCTGAAAGTCTGTCTCCTTACATAAAGAGAGAAAAGCTAGACTTGTTTTGCACACTTAACCAAACCCTGACAGAAACCTGAACCTCCCTCTGATCCTTCACATCCTCATTCTGATACGTTGTTCATCCAGCTGTTTTCTCACTGACGATGCTTTTTATCGATGGGTCTGCAGGTACTCGTAAGGTGGAGTGTATGGATCCTCACCGCCAGCTGAGGACACAAATCGTGGAAGGGATCCACTATCCCTTCGCTCTGGTCTCATTTGGAAGGAACCTCTACTACACTGACTGGCGGAGGTACGAGCCAAGAAACAAACGTCTCATCTGTTCACACATCAGTTTCAGTCTGGAGGATTTACATGCAGGATTTTATATAAATTCTCTGCTGGCACTCGTTTGTTCCCATGAGCTGAAGTCAAATTCTTGCATATGTATCAACCCACAGCTACAATGACACTAAAAACTAAAGTCACCTTTTCCATAAACCACAGTCGGAGTAGATTTTAAATAAACACATTAACTTTGCTGTAAACGCTACTTTCTCAGGCGCTCGGTGTTTAGACATTTATGACCGTTTTAGTTTAAAGTGTGTTTAACAGCGCCGTTAATTTGACGTGGATCAAACCTCCGTGTGTGTGGTCTCTGCTGAATGTTTACATGGTGTTTTTACTCTGCAGGGAGGCCGTGGTCGCTGTGGACCGTCAGTCCCAGAAAGAGACGGACGAGTTCCTGCCACAGAAACGCTCGCGGCTGTACGGCATCACCACGACACCGACGCAGTGTCCACAAGGTACGACTCAGTCCGGTCACATGACCAGAAACGACTAAACAAAGCAGTCGAAAGGAGATGATAAAGAGGCAGAAGATACAGTTTAAAAGGAATAGTTCAACATTTTGTAGGATAAGCTTATTTGCTTTCTTTCTGAGGGTAAGAAGAGAAGATCGCAGTCAACATGGGGTTAGCCTAGCTTAGCATAAAGACTGCTAGCAGCTAACTGCCCAAAATACAGCTAACACCTATAGAAACTAACAGTGGTTTTAGGTGGAGTTATGTGCTGGAACTAATTTCTTATATTAATACTTTTTATTTAATTACAATTAGAGCTGCAACGTTTAGCCACTTTATCAATCGAAATTTCCAAATTCTTTGATTCCAGCTTCTTATCTGTGAACATTTTCTGGTTTCTTTAGTCCTCTGACAATAAATAGAATATATCTGAGTTGTAGATTAAACAAGATCATCTTTAGGCTTTGGGAGACATTGATTGGAACATTTTTCTTCATATTCTCAAGAAAATAATTGACGGATTAATCAATAACAAAATGACTTAGTTGCAGCTCTACTTCCAGTCACTATAAGCACACATGAAACTGAACTCTGCTGGTTTCTTGTCACATGGATAGTTTTGGTTTTGAGACTCAACACAATAAAGATGATTTCCAGATTTCTAAAACCAGTAACAAACCAAATCAATGAGTCTTTGCAGTAATGGTGTGATTTGGGTGAGCTGTCTCTTTATTTCTGAGGCTGTTATATGTTGGACTCTGCCAGCTAACAGCTCTGTGGCGTCTTTATTGGACCGGAGCGCAGATGTGCTGACTGACCGTAGTAATTGATTGCAGACTTGTATAGAATGTGGATGGATATAAGCGTGGGAACTCGGGGGGTGAAATGACCTCAGGAGAGCCAGCTGTGGATCAGGAGACTCACAGCTGGCTCTGAGCCCTGAACTATACAGCAGGCAGTGATGAGAACCGGCTTCACTGTCTGCGTCCACCTGCTGCTTTCTCAGTAACGCCCAAATACACTTCCTAAAGCTGCAGACTCATTATTTCTATTTTTTCCATGTTTGGATCCAAACCAACAATGAAGTGATCTACTAACAAGTACTATGTGTGTATCAAAGCTATTAGAAATACATCAGTGAACCACACCACTACACTGGGTGATGTGTTTGTTCCTGAAGACGATGGTTAATGGCTTCAAAGACTAATCACATACTTCTTTAGCGTCTTCGTTGGTGGCACCAAATCATTACAGACAAATGAACCCAATAAACCTACTGATGGTTTATATGTAAGAACAGTATAGTGGAGCTTAGTGTAAAAGTGTTCCCTCCCCTTCTGCTACGGATGGCGACCGTTGAGGGTGAGAAGTGTTCAGTTTCCACACTCAACTTTCTGACTGTTTTGAGTGAAACCATCCAGGTTGTCATAATGCTGCATGTTTCCATACTTCTCAGTGTGAACGTATGACCTCAGAATATGAAGAAAAGTAAGACGAGAAGAAGAGATTGGAGACATAGTATAGTTCTTTGTAAGGCAGAAGTCACTGAGCATGAGCAGAAACATGGTTCTGTTTACAGCTTCACTAGCTTGTTGTGTTACATATCAAACTCTTAGCTTCATACTACATTATACATTT
This sequence comes from Scomber japonicus, assembly GCF_027409825.1. Lineage (NCBI taxonomy): Eukaryota > Metazoa > Chordata > Actinopteri > Scombriformes > Scombridae > Scomber > Scomber japonicus. Next base: position 2,977,549 of record NC_070579.1, on the reverse strand, counting down.
CTCAAAAGAACTTCAGTACAACGTCCAGAGGTTGTGATGTTTAGCACAACACGCTAGCAAAGCTGTAAACAGAACCGTGTTTCTGCACATGGTCAGTGACTTCTGCCTTACAAAGAACTCTGCTGTGTCTCCAATCTCTTCTTCTGTTCTTACTCTTCTTAATATTCTGAGGTCAATGTTGATTTTCAATGTGCTTCTTTCTCCTCTCCTTCCTCTCTCTCCTCTCTACTTCAACCGGTCCAGGCAGATGTTCTCCCACTCTGAGTCTGGTTCTGAGGGTTCTTCCTGTTAAAAGGGAGTTTTTTCTCTCTACTGTCAACAAGTGTTGCTCATGTGGGAATGTTGGGTCTCTTTAAATGAAACCTGAAGAGTTCGGTTTCGACCTGCTCTATGTGGAAAGAGCCTTGAGATAACTTTGTTGTGATTTGGCGCCATACAAATAAAGATTGATTGATTGATTGATTGATTGATTGATTTATTGATTTCTGTTCGCATAAAGTATGGAAACATGCAGCACTATGAGAACCTAGTTGGTTTCTGTCAACACAGTCAGAAAGTTGAGTGTGGAAACTATGAACACTTCACCCTCAACGGTCGCCATCTTGGCTCCATAGCAGAAGGGGAGGGAACACTTTACACTAAGCTCCACTATACTGTTCTCACATCTAAATCATCAGTAGGATTATTGGGTTCATTTAACAGTCTGTAATGATTTCCAGTAAGTGAGCAACAGCTGTGTTTTGATTTGAGACACAAACCTGTTGAAATATGTAAAATACACAACTAAGTACACAGTGTACCAACAGAAGTATGTGATTGAGACTCTGTGGAGACTGAACACATGATCACTGTTATTAGTGTTTGGAGCCGTTTCTAAACTAACCTGTCAGTGTTGTGTTCACTACTGGTGGGAAAAATCATCAGTTAAAGCAGATATAAAGTAATATGTTCACTAACACTCTTCCTCCTCTTCCTCCTCTTCAGCTTTTAACTACTGTGCTAACAACGGCGGCTGCTCTCACCTGTGTCTACCGCGGCTTGGCGGTTTCACCTGTCGTTGCCCGGACGCCGCCGACGGCCAATGTGTGGAGAGAAACCTGTGAGGAAGGACGGCAGAGCAACCGTAATGCTGCTGCTGCTGCTGGGAGAGAAAAAAACTACAAAAACAAAAACACACTTAACTGAATTTTGGTGTTTCTTACTTGAATTGAAAGTTTCCACCATTCTTTTCTGGACGGCTGCTCAAACCTCACTGTATTTATGATGATGTCACACTTCAGGTGAGGTAGTCGGCTCTCTTCCTGCCGTGTTTAAAGAATCAGATTTGGGTTTTCTGATTGGTTTGTGCATTGTGTTCCTTATAAAAACCTCCTGACTGAAGAGTTTTAATCCTAAAAGTGACCAAACCTGACAAACAGGGACTTTAAAGACAGCAGGTAACATCTAAAAACACTTTGACCAGATGATTATTTTAAAGAAAAAGTACTGAACGATAAACTTCAGGTTGTGTTTTATTGTATTAGTTGCTTCTTATTGATTTCTTATTATATGATATATGTGATGTTTCACTGCGACAAACAATCAGTTATTACTCCAACATGTTTTCCTCCCAAATAAAACTCAGGAGTCTTTTAAAAACATAATCCAACACGATCCAACAAAAAACTGACATCTCATAAATACGTACATATATATTTATCCTGCCTCTAAATACACATGGCGACAGAGAAGCTCACTGATTGGCTGGCAGTGGATTTGTTTATCTGAGGCTCATAATTTATTTCGTTGTTGTGGCGCCACCTACAGGTAAAACGTCTTTAAGGTTAGACGTTTGTAAATCATAGTTTACCGAAGTTTTGGTACAAAATATTAGAAAACAAACTGAATTATCTTTTATATTAGCCAAATATTTTGGTGCTACATTTGGTGAAAACTCAATGAAACTGAACAAGGTTTGATCAGAAGGAGAAAATATAAAAGTATAATGTTGCTTCTACGACTCACTGTGTAAGAGTTATGAATTGAAATTTGAAAGACAGCAAAATGTCTTTAAGTTGAATAGTTTGTAAATCATAGTTTGGCTACAAGATTCAACAAACTATCAAAAAACTAAATGATTGATCTTCTGGATAATCCAAATATTTAGTTCCACATTTGGTGGAACTTGATTAAATTTGTTGCTTTACTCTGATTCAACATGTTTTTCCCCCCGGCTACGAATCAGCAGATATTTGTTAAAATGTCTTGAAGATAAAATAAACAAGAGCGTCTCGACAGTTTGATATTAAAAGTTTAATAAAATGGAAAAATGTAGTTAAAAGTTCTCAAACAGCCACAGAAACGAAACCAAAAGTGTCTTTAACATGAAAAAAATGGACTTCAATCAACTTCATCAGCCAATCAGATCCATGCAGATGTTTAGTTTCAACATATTTGTAGCGACTACTTTTCCAAAAGGCAGCTGAGAGACTGAGTCGGCTCTTATCTGTGACACCTAAAAAACACAAATCATACTGAAGTCCAGATGACGTTTTTAGTGCAGTTTATTTGAATGAAAAAATCAAAAAGGACTGACAAGCAGCTGTTCCACAAACATGTAAAAACCCTGATGTGACCCAACTGTAAGAATAAAGTGATGATGACAATGGTGATGATGATGAAAGACGATGGTGACGGTCAACAGAAAATATCGGAGCTCTGCTAACTCCCTTTGTCCAAATCTCCCGCCGCCACCCAAGTAAACAGGTAAAATAAGGGGAAACCACACCCATGTGTCAATCATTGCCATACGTGCAGCTGAAGCAAATATAAACATGAACAAAACATAATTTGGCTCCTACAATATTAATGATAAAAAAAACAACCTTAAAAGTCTTTAATTCTCAGCTGGAAACAGGATGTCTGTTTTTAAAGGATCTTAAATGTCGGTTTTGAGTAAAGAAGTTTTTTTATTAGCCGACTGAAACTAAACGTAAAACCATTAAAAGCTGTTTTCATTTCACAAAAAGAAGAATAATCATTTATAATAAAGAATGATTTGACTAAAGTTACATTTCTTTAAAAAAAGGGGCGAATAATTAAATATTTCAGTGGTAAAATAAAACTTTACCAATCTGGGAGTTTATTCTATATGTTAGCATCTTATATTATACATGTGTTTGATTTTGTTTAATGTTTAATGTGTTAAGAGTTTGTTTTTTTTGAGTAAGGGCTAAATAACTTTGAGACTTTTGTTTGTGCTAAAACTCACTGTGTATTTTTTTATATGAACTTGTAAATAATCTGATATACAGACAATATTCTGATTTTTTTTTTTTTTTTGTATAATGGTGCTGATGTTTGAGCCTACGATCTACCGATGATGATGATGAAGATGATGATGATGAGTACTGTGAAGGTGTGTGCAGGATGTAGGGTTTTTTTTAACTAAAAGATGAGAAAAGTTGAATGTTTGAGAGATTAAAGCTCCAGTTTGTATTTAATGTAAACATGATTTTTACATTTAACACGTATGCAGAGATGATTAACTTCAGTCATTCATAAAATAAACCAGAGAAACTGTCATGACTTGTTTTATTATAATGATTTATGTTGTGGAGAATAACTTTCTTTAACCCTTAAACAGACAGGAGTGGAAAATGAGATGTAAAAATCCTAATGTGATGTCACTAGTTATGTCATTTGCACCTAAAGTAAAACATTTCCTTCATATTTTTAATATATTTTGGATTTTATGAGTTGTGTCTCCACCAGGATGCTTTGCCCTTATTAAGGTATAAAATTGGGATAATGGTAAAAACACTTAAAAGTGTTATTTAACATAGAAAAGTGATACATTCTGCTCATTAATACTAGTTTCTAAAGTGATTTTTATAATTTTATAACTACCACAAGCTTCAATTCTACCAAACTAAGGCACATATACATTTAAACAACCTCCTTAACCATCCTAACAGGATATTAAATAGTCTGTATCTCCTGGTGCACGCTGCCTGTTTAAGGGTTAATCCACATGAAGGTTTCTCTAACAGCTAAGTTTTGGGTTTTCCATTCTTGTAAAAATGTGTCTCTGTAATGTTTTACATTAGCTGTGTAACTTTCTGAGGATCATTGAGAAGTTAGAGACTGAAATCATCTGTGTGTTAAAGTCTTAATATCGTCTTTATATACCAGATACATCCTGGAGCTCAGTGGGTTGTTTAGTGAGCAGAGTAAAGAAGCAGGTAAGAGCGTAACGTTGGATTTTTAGGGGAGAAACTCAGCTCAGGTCTTTTTGGTAACTGAAAACCCATCAGGGAGGAAACTGATGAGTCCAGCAGGGAAGCAAAACACCGAACACTGCAAACCTACAAAACCTTCATTTACAGTCACTCATTCAAACCACAGCTGGACTCGTTCCTGAAATATAAACTGGTATATTTGCAGGAAAATGTTCATATTAGTCAAATGTTTCAAGTGTTTGTAACTGCTGACTCTTCATAAGCATCATGTCAGGTCTGTGAACATGACGTACTGTGTGTCTGTACTGACCATCAGCCAAAGAGGGAACATTAACTACCTGTACAGCCTCAATAAAACCTTTTTTTTTTAAAATAATTCAAACCAGCGTGTTGTGTTTCATGTTTGATGCCACAAAATGATTCGATTATGTATTTTTCTCTTTTCAAGTCCTCCATATTATGAGAGATCAGGGACTGTCTCTTTTAATAATAATAATGAAACACTTGCTGTACCATCTGAAGGCTTCACACGTGGCTCTGAAGGGTCTGTAGCTTGTTCCATCCTGCAGGACAGCAGCTCTCGTCTGGTTACTCACAGCAGGTACGATGGTTTCACTAAAAATGAGTCAAAATGTCTTTCAAAACCTTCTCAAACTCCTCCTTGTACCTGCAGAGAGTAAAAAAGTAATGCTAATTGAATTGCATAATGTTTGCTTTTATGGGAAACTCCGTATAGTTTCACTAATTCCCTGCTTTGGAGAGTTTTCTGCTGGAATGCTGCCGTCTATTGTACTCCGATCCAGAGAAGAACAATAGAGCACAATTCAAGTTGAAATTCCAAGTCGGAAACTTGGGTATAATCCATCTAGACTGAGTCCACCAACAGAAACTCACCTGATGTTAGACATATGGAGAACAGTTAGCAGAGAATGAAATGTGTTGGAACAACTTCAACAGTCAACATTTCCATAAAGTTAATTAGTTCCTGATAGAAGTCTTTGTGAGCATGCGGTACTATCCTGTTCCTCCTGTCTCTTTTAACCCTCCTGTTGTCTTTGAGTCAAGGGAGGAAGGAAGGACGGAAGGAGGAAAGGAGGAAGGAAGGACAGAAGGAGGAAAGGAGGAAGGAAGGACAGAAGAAGGAAAGGAGGAAGGAAGGACAGAAGGAAGGAAGGAAGGAAAGAGGAAAGAAGGAAGGAATGAAGGACAGAGGACAGAAGGAAGGTAGGAAGGTAGGGGGGAGGAAAGAAAGAGAGAAGGAGGGAGGGAGGAAGGAAGGACAGATGGAAGGAAGGAAGGAAGGAAGGAAGGAAGGAACAGTAAGAACAAACAGGGTCAATTTGACCCGGGAGGACGACACAAGGGTTAAAGTGAAATAATCTGAAAGGTGCTCAGCAGATGTTTGTTAGGTTCAGAGATTTGCTTTTTAAACAGTTTGCTGCAGGCGTCTGTGTTTTCCTGAGCAGTTAGATCGGGATGTGTTTAGATTAGAAGTCAGAAATACTGACTCAGAACTGTCGACTTCTGACATGAATAAATAGCAGCAGAAGAATCGGATGTCTATCTTCATCAACCCAAAGCAGAAATCCAAATTAATGAGGTCTCAGCACCCTGGCAGGAGTGAGAGTGGATCAGTTTCGGTGGACCGTACACATATTTTATAATCCTTTTCATATGTTCAGCTTTTTTGGAAACAAATTGGTATTCTAGTTTCAGAGATTCTTGACCTGAAATCTGGTTTCTCTTTCACTTCCTGGGACCTTGTAAATGTTCCCAAAGGTCTCAGTAAAAGTGACACATACCTTTAGAAGATTTTTATGGCTTTAAATGAAAAACTCTCCAGAGGAACGTCCCACCACTGACTGTCCTTCTGAGCAACATAATGAAGTCTTTCTGCTCAATGGACAGACTGTGACCTTTACCCTTTGACTTCAAAGAAGGATCATGTTTACTATAATTACCTAGACCACAGGTATCCAAACTATTCCAAAAAGCTCCATGTGGCTGCAGGTTTCCCTCCAAACCAATCAGGATCATGCCAGACTCGACTTGACTCATTTAATTAACTGATCTCAGTCTTCAGGCAGCTGATTGGTGGAATGGTTTGAACAAAAACCTGCAGACACACGACCCTTTATGGAAAAGTTTGGACATGCTTGATTTACACTTTTATCAGCATTATGAATTTATATATTTTATTACCTATGCTTCTGTTCTGTGTCCATAAAATTCTCTGTAATTCAGTAAATGTTCTGGTGAACACGTTATTTCTACAATACGTAATAATAAGTAATTAAGTGTAAAATTGGCTTTAAAAAACTCAGAATTTCTGAGATTAAAGTCACAAATTTGTGAGAAAAAAGTCGCAAATTTATGAAAAAAATCTCAGATTTATGAGAAAAAAGTCGCAAATTTATAAGAAACAAATCTCAAATTTATAAGAAAAGTCGCAAATTAATGAGAAAAAAGTCAAATTTATGAGAAAAAAGTCGCAAATTTATGAGAAAAAAGTCAAATTTATGAGAAAAAAGTCACAATTTAATAAGTTCTTCCACGACAGGCACAATGAACGACCAGCGACCTCGCTCCAATGTTGCAAAGTGAGGCTACGTCATGAGTGTCAAACATGTGGCCCTTGAATGAAAATGAGTTTGACACCTCTGGGCTACGTGATTGTTTGGCAAAATAAAACACCTTCTGACTTTTTTCTCACAAATTTGCGACTTTAATCTCAGAAATTCTGAGTTTTTTTTCTCGGGATATTACCCCCTCCCTCCCCTTCCTCCTCCTCCAGGTCAGTTTTTTTTGTTTTTACTTATATGTCCCTAATACGCCGTCTTTCGTCACTTTTCTTCTACTATTTAAGCAGCGGACTAAACACAAAACAGCAGCTGGATTTTCACTCACCAGAGGAAGAAGTCGTTTCTCTTCTGTCGGAAACCTCAGAGTCCCAAAGGATGATATATATTTGAACTCATCCAAAACAGGCTAAAGAGAGTAAATCACACCCATGTCAGCATCTTTCACACTGAATCCTTGTCTCTTTAACCCTACTGTTGGGCTCCCGGGTCAAATTGACCCCATCTCTTTTGACTGTTCCTCACTTCCTTCCTTCTCTCCTTACTTCCTTCGTCTTTTCCTCCTTCCTTCTTTCCTCTCATTACTTCCTTCCTCTTTTCCTCCTTCCTTCCTTCCACCCTTCCGTCCTTCCTCCTTTACTCCCTTCCTTTGTTCCTTCCTCATTTCCTTCTTTCCCCACTTCCTTCCTTCCTCTTTCCTTCCTCCCTTCCTTCTTTCCTCCCTTCCTTCGTTCCTTCCCCAATTCCTTCCTTCCTCCTTTCCTCCCTTCCTTCGTTCCTTCCCCAATTCCTTCCTTCCTCTTTCCTCCCTTCCTTCATTCCTTCCTCATTTCCTTCCTTCCTCCCTCTTTTCCTCCCTTCCTTCCTTCCTCCTTTCCTCCCTTCTTTCGTTCCTTCCTCCCTCATTTCCTTCTTTCCCCAATTCCTTCCTTCCTCCTTTCCTCCCTTCCTTCGTTCCTTCCCCAGTTCCTTCCTTCCTCTTTCCTCCCTTCCTTCATTCCTTCCTCATTTCCTTCCTTCCTTCCTTCCTCCCTCTTTTCCTCCCTTCCTTCCTTCCTTCGTTCCTCCCTTCCTTCATTCCTTCCTCCCTCCCTTCCTTCCTTCCTTGACCTGAGCACAACAGGAGGGTTAAGAACTGGTTTTATATTTTAATTACTATTTTACAGCTCTGAATGATTTAACACGTGGTCAGCTGCCTCGGTCCCTGAACACCACAGCAGTAAATGTACCAACAGTTAAAACAGAAGCTGGACACACAGTTTTTACTTTCCTGCATAAACTCAAAAACATTAGATACAAACAATAAAAACATAAAGCTTTAAACAGACTCCTGAATCCACATGAAATCTTAACATTATATTATAAACTGTTTAATACACAAATCCTTCCTCCCTACCTGAAAGACAGAGATGTTGTTTAGTCAGTATTTATTTTGCAAATAAATGTGTTTCAGCTTTAAAGGTTGTGGGCAAAATTAGTATTTCCTGTAATATCTATAATATATTTAAAACTTACAAACCCCAGAGTCTGTGCTGAAAGTCCCGCCACTGCCGCCATCTAGTGGTCATATAGCGATATGACAGCTACCTAAAAAAAACCCCATTCATATTAATTATGTGAACAGTTAGATGTGTGAAAGATCAAATCTGTTGCTGTCATTATAGATAGATTAATCTGCCCATTATTTATTTAATCATTTAATCATTTGGTCCATTAAATGTCAGAAAAGGTTGAAAAATGTCAATCAGTGTTTCTCAAAACTCAACATGACTCAAATTTCTTGTTCTGTCCAAAACTAAAATTCAGTTTACTGTCACAGAGAACTAAAGAAATCAGAAAATGTTCACATTTAAGAAGCTGAAGTAGAAAATGTCTCAAAATAATTAATCAGTTATCAAAAATAGTTAGTGATTAATTTTCATTTGACTAATCAATGAATCAATGGATTAATTATTTTGAGACATTTTTGTAGAAAAACACTCAAATTATCTTCTTCAACTTCTTAAACGTGAATATTTTCTGGTTCTTTTGTGACAGTAAACTGAATATCTTTCAGCTTTGGACAAAAAAAGACATTTCAGGACATCATCTTTACATTTTTTGACATTTCATGTACCATATAAATCAACAATGAAGATTTTTATCTACTTTGATGGTACTAGCACCTAAGTGAAGATTTCCACAAATAATTTTAAACATATTTTGGATTTTATGAGTTGTATCTCCACCAGGATAAGTTGCCCCTAGTAAGATCTAAAAATGTACATATATGTATGTGAAGCCCCACTGACATGCAGATGTTTAGCATGTTCATATATTAGCATGTTAGCATTTTAACATTTACCAATAAGCACTAACCAAAGTACAGCTGAGAATGATGGGAGTGTCTTTAGTGTTGCAGGGGTTTGGTCATGAACCAAATTATCTGTTGATGGAGTCAGAGGAAAAGTTTGTATCACTAAAGTTAAAATCTATCCTGAGGGAAAGAATGTGTGGACTTGATTTCATGGTAATCAATCCAATAGTTGTTGAGATATTTCAGAGATGGACAGAGCAACCAACACAACCAGATTTTTTAAAAGCTGTTTTTCAACCATATTTTATTTCTGCTTCGATTCAAACTTCATGTTTCTCAAGTGAAGAGAGAAAGAAATGAGCTACTGATCATGAGCCAAAGTCCTTAAAAGTACTGATTTTTCTATCAGATTTTCACCACTTCATCGATTTTGTTAAAATTAAAACTAAAAAAGCACACACACCTGCACACGTCATCAACTTTATTGATTCATTAGACAGCTGTACTTGGATTTAGCTCACATGGCTTTAGATTACATGAGAACTTTCCAGTGGTGACAGAAAGCTAGTAAATGGAGATTCAAGCAGAAATTCAGGTTTAAGTTCAAATGTAGCATTAACATTTCTGCAAATTTCCCAAAAATCAGCAAAAGAAACTGTAGTGAATGTTTGTTTCCATCGACTCCTGTTGTGTGAATGTGAGTTATGAGCCTCTCCATCACTGTGAAATGAGCCTCGATACACTGCTAATGATCCAATATATTAAAGATATAAACTGTCAGTGCAAAACAATACGATTCACCCTCATCGTGATGTGGTACGATACGATTCGACATGATGCAAAAGAAAGATTCTCGGCAATTCAACATGGTACAGAGAGTTTGAGTTTATTTCTTAAGCAAACAGCAAATCATAAATTAATTAAAAAATGACGTAATACTGCAGCAAGTCTCTTATTTATGCTGTTTCTTGTTTGGCCTCTAAAAAGACGTGAAAAACCTCAAACTTTCATCACACTAACTCCTCCTGCCTGTTAGGTGCAGAACAACATTTACTCCATGATATTTCATAATAATGATGTAAAACAGAGGAAAAAATAAAAGTCCCACATGCAGAGCCGGAGCAAGAGGAGGAGCAACACTGGAAAAACCAGACAGACAGCTTCAACGTCACTCTGCAGAAATGAAACTTAACATTAATCAGAGGACAGCAGAGCTGCAGTCGAGTCTCTCCACTTCTGTCCAAATATAAATGAAACTGAGTTCATCAAGTCTTTCTCAACAACACAGCAGAGTCTCTGCCAAACACTGGTGAGTACAACTGATCATATTTAATGTTTCAACAACCAGCTTTAACACAGGAGACAGGAAGTTCATCTCTTTTCATTTCATACTGACACTTGTGAGATTGTTTACAGTATAACTGCAGCTGCTTTTACAGACTCAGTAAAAAACACTTTAAGTGTTTTTAAGTCTCTGTCAGTTCTCAGGACTTTTGTAAAGTGGAACTGAACCTCTGTGGTTTGGAGTTTAGCTTCACTGCTATTTCCTGATCTTTGACTATTTACTGATCACTTCCTACAGACACATTTCACTTCCTGTAGCTGTTTCACATTAAAAGCTTTCCACTGGTGAACCAGCAGGACACTTTTATTTTGAAGCAGCAACAGGAAATAAAATGTGTTTTGTCACCAAGTTAGCAAAAGCTTTGTTAGCAGTGAGATTCTTCAATAATAATTCTTCTCTACAACAAGATATGAACATATTCTGTGATATTTTATCAGTGGATCAGATTGTATTGAGTAATAGTAAAAGCACAAACAGCCAAAATGAGCTGTTAGATAAAGAGCTGCAGATGAGTCTCTGACTGTAGTTTGTACAAACCAGCACACGTCCAATATTAAAGGAGAACAAATACTTTAACCTGGCTGTGAAATACTGGAGATTGCTAACAGCTTGATTTGATGAAAGTATCTCCAGTCCAACTGAAACATGCCATGTTTAATTCGAATTTATTTTACCAATATTTGAACAGTCACAATTCTTTCTTTTTAATCAAATAGAATGAAAATGTCCTTCTCTTCTTTCTACATGTGTAGATATGTCTGCTGCCAGCTGTCTGCTATCTGAAGATCAGTTTCTGTGCTCCATCTGTCTGGATGTGTTCACTGATCCAGTCAGCACACCATGTGGACACAACTTCTGCAAAAACTGCATCAATGAACACTGGAACAGTAATGTCCAGTACCTGTGTCCAATGTGTAAAGAGACTTTCTACACAAGACCTAAACTTCACATCAATACTTTCATCTCTAAGATGGTTTCTCAGTTCAGACAGGAAGCTCAACAGAAAGCCAGCAGCAGCAGCTCAGAGCAACAAGCTGCCAAACCAGGAGACGTTCCCTGTGACGTCTGTACTGGAACCAAACTGAAGGCCCTGAAGTCCTGTCTGGTGTGTCTGACCTCCTACTGTGAGACTCACCTGGAGCCTCATCTGACAAAGTCAGGCCTGAAAAGACATCAGCTGATGGACCCTGTGGAGAACCTGGAAGACAGGATGTGTATGAAGCACGATAAACCTCTGGAGCTGTTCTGTAAGACCGACCAGACATATGTCTGCATGCTCTGCTCTGTTTTAGACCACAAGACACATGAGTTTGTTCCTCTGAAAGAAGAATATGAAGGAAAGAAGGCAGAGCTGGGGAAGACAGAGGCTGAAATTCAGGAGATGATCCAGAAGAGACGACTGAAGATTGAAGAGATCAAACACTCAGTTGACCTCAGTAAGGAAGCTGCAGACAGAGAGAAAGCAGAAGGTGTTCAGGTCTTCACCGCTCTGAAGGAGTCTGTTGAGAGAAGCCTGAATGAGCTCATTGAGACGATTAAAGAGAAGCAAAGAACAACAGAGAAACAGGCTGAATACTTCCTCAAAGAGCTGGAACAGGAAATCTCTGAGCTGAAGAAGAGAAGCTCTGAGGTGGAGAAGCTCTCACACTCTGAAGACCACCTCCACCTCCTCCAAAATTTCCCATCCCTGAAAGCTGCTCCACCCACCAAAGACTGGACAGAGGTCAGCGTCCATCCATCATATGAGGGGACTGTGGTGAGAGCTGTGGCTCAGCTAGAGAAGACGCTCAGTAAACAGATGAAGAAGCTGATTGAGGTTGAGCTGAAGAGGGTCCAGCAGTATGCAGTGGATGTGACTCTTGATCCTGATACAGCACATCCTAAACTCATCCTGTCTGCTGATCGGAAACAAGTAAATCATGTTGATGTGGAGAAGAATCTTCCAGACAACCCAGAGAGATTTTCTCCTTGTCCAGGTGTTTTAGGAAAGCAGAGTTTGTCTTCAGGCAGATTTTACTTTGAGGTTCAGGTTAAAGAGAAGACTGACTGGATTTTAGGAGTGGCCAAAGAGTCGATCAACAGGAAGGGACAAATCACACTGAGGCCTCAGTATGGTTACTGGACTATATGGTTGATAAACGAAGACGAGTACAGTGCTCGTAATAACCCTCCAGTCCGTCTCTCTCTGAAGTCTCGTCCTCAGAAGGTGGGGGTGTTTGTGGATTATGAGGAGGGTCTGGTCTCCTTTTATGACGTAGATGCTGCAGCTCTTATCTACTCCTTTACTGACTGCTCCTTCACTGAGAAACTCTACCCATTCTTCAGTCCTTATCATAATGATGGTGGTATAAACTCCGCCCCTCTGATCATCTGTCCTGTTCAAATCAAACTGAGTCAATACCAGGATGCTGATTGATTAGAGACTAAAACCTTAAATAAACTGACACAAAATCTGGTTAATGAAAGTTCTATCACTGTTTCACTGAAATATTTAAATAAGGAATGAATGTATCCATGCTGCACTGACTGTGTGTAATGTTTAAACCTATTTTAAATGTTTTCACTAACTTCACGGCATACAAGATGTTGATGTACAGTGTTGCCAGATTGGGCGGAAAACCGCCCAATTGGGCTACTTTTGATTACACCAGGTGAGAAAAAATTGCATTGGGTGGGTGAATGAAATTTGGGCTGCTTTTGCCCACATTTGGTGGGTTTTTAAGATTGTGAAAACAGTACGACACAATTCGGGGCGGGTTGGTAAAGTAACGCTGAGTGGCTGGTATTGGAGGAGGAAATCATCATTTGTCCAACCACCTTGATAGTTGTCAGTCATGATGAGTCGCGATGACGTGACATGAGTTGTTTAAAAGGTAGTATCATGCTTAGCAAACCTAAACAAAAAATGGCACGTAAAAGAGGAAGGAAAGGAGGAAGAAAAGAAAGAAGCAGGATGAGGGTAAAAGCTAAACCTTTTTTTACTCAAAAACAGGCAACACAGGCAAAAGCTAGCGTCCCGCCATAGGCTAGCGGTAGCTTCCCAGCTAGCCCCATAAATGATGCAGCATCGACCCTACCGCCACGTCCCGCTTCTCCGAGCGGCCAGAAGGAGACTTCCCTGCCACCGCAGGCTCAGAGGAATTATTCTGCCCACAGATAGGAGCCACATCCGTTCATTAATGCTGTGTTTTTGTAAGGCATATAATGAGCTGTGTTTTTCTTGATGGTTATGCTTATGGACATACTGTGCAAGATATCTTTGTGTAGCTTTGTTAGTTTCAGCTATATTTGAATGTTTCATAGTTTGGAGACATCATCAGACTGTGGTAGTTTGAGCCCAGGTCAGGGCAGACTGTTAGATAACCGTTGATTTGGAGCTTCGGCTGCTGTTTGTGGTATTGAAAGGCTGGGTTGCAGGATGAGTGTGTGGCCAGTCACCTGTAATGTTAGCCTACATGGTGACAATAGCAGTTCTCTTGAGTGGCTGTGTTTGTGTGTGTGTGTGTGTGTGTGTGTGTGTGTGTGCGTGTGTGCGCTTGTGTTTAGGGCGGGGGTGGGGGCACAAAAAAATATTTGCACCGGGCTACTGTGCTCTTTGTTGGTTGCAATTTGCAATAACCATATTTATCTACCAGTTATCGGTGGTTAGGCTATTTGATGCAGATAAGCTCTGGGTACTTGTGAGAAGTTTAGAGGGAAGAATCAGTATTTGGTGGAGCTGTTAACAACTCATAGACATCTGAACTGTGAGCCTGACTACACACTGCTGACTGGTTTCATCTTTAACAATGTGTTGTATTTTAAAAGCTTGTTATATTATCCATTGTGTCAAATCTGCATCTGAAAAGTAACTAAAGCTGTTAAATAAATGTAGTGGAGTAGAAAGTACAACGTTTCCCTCTGAGATGTAGAAAGTAGCATCACATGGAAATACTACAGTAAAGTACTAGTACCTCAAAATGTACTGCTGTAAAGTACTAGTACCTCTAACTGTACTACAGTAAAGTACAAGTACCTCAAACTGTACTTGAGTAAAAGTACTTAGTTACTTTCCACCGCTGACACACACAGGTTGAACTCACCTCACAGCTGTTGAGGACGACCAGTTGTCCCAGTTTGGCGATGAGCAGCTGATTGGCTGTTTTGACGTTTCCATCACTGCTGACCAGCCGGTTGCTGCGACACGAAAGCTGAACTAAACTTTTTAATTTGGATAATTCGTCAACCACCGACCACTGAGAGAGAGAGAGACAGAGAGAGAGAGAGAGAGAGAGAGAGAGAGAGAGAGTTTATTCAAAGTTAAAGTAAAAAAAACAAAGATAAAATAGATTAAAAAAACGAAAAAAAGTGAAATAAAAGAGATATAATTCAGATTAAACAGTAGATGTTGTGATTTTACCAGGAGGAACGTCATCGAATCGGATGACAGACAGTCCGGTGTTTGACACGTTGAGCTGCTCCAGTCTGAAAACAAACAAACAGTATAAATAAACATTTCTTCTTCCTCACACAAGCTTCACTCTCAACAAACTAACTGAAACAAACATTTCAGTGACGCTGGCAGCAGATAATGAATAATTTCTTTATTTACAGAATCAGTCTGAAAGGTTTTTGCTGAGCAGAATAAACTACCTAGAGCTAGAAGAGATGTGACTGATT
Source organism: Scomber japonicus (assembly GCF_027409825.1). NCBI lineage: Eukaryota > Metazoa > Chordata > Actinopteri > Scombriformes > Scombridae > Scomber > Scomber japonicus. The sequence continues at coordinate 2,962,450 of NC_070579.1, read as the reverse complement.
TTTGTTTATGAACCGAGCTCCGTCTTTTCTATCAGTACTGCGATATTTAAATAGTGATTATTTATTATTCTGTAACATTGGATCAATGATATACAGTACTGGTAGTTTATAAACACACTATAATGTAGTTGTCACCATATTTCCTCTCTCTGCTAGTAGGAGACACATACTGTACAATAAACTGTTTCAAATGTTCATCTATCTCTATATAACTACATTATTAGTGCCACGGGTGCTCAGCTCCGAGGCGTCTTCCCTACCTGAAAGACAGAGAAGTTGTTTAGTCAGTATTTATTTTGCAAATAAATGTGTTTCAGCTTTAAAGGTTGCAGGCAAAATGTGTATTTTTTGTAATATTTATAATATATTTAAGACTTACAAACCCCAAAGTCTGTGCTGAAAGTCCCGCCACTGCCGCCATCTAGTGTTCATATAGCGATATGACATCTACCTAAAAAACATTTATATTAATTATGTGAACAGTTAGATGTGTGAAAGATAAAATCTGTTACTATCATTAAAGATAGATTAATATGCCCATTATTTATTTAATCATTTAATCATTTGGTCCATTAAATGTCAGAAAATGGTGAAAAATGTCAATCAGTGTTTCTCAAAACTCAACATGACTCAAATTTCTTGTTCTGTCCAAAACTAAAATTCTGTTTACTGTCACAAAGAACTAAAGAAATCAGAATCACATTTAAAAAGCTGAAGTAGAAAATGCCCCAAAATAATTAATCAGTTATCAAAAATAGTTAGTGTTTAATTTTCATTTGACTAATCAATGAATCAACGGATTAATTATTTAAGACATTTTTTAAGAAAAACATATTCATATTATCTTGTTCAACTTCTTAAATGTGAATATTTTCTGGTTCTTCTGTGACAGTAAACTGAATATCTTTCAGCTTTGGACAAAAAAAGACATTTCAGGACGTCATCTTTACATTTTTTTGTTAACCCTTAAACAGGTAGGAGTGGAAAATTACATGAACATTATTCTTTTTATCTACTTTGATGGTACTAGCACCTAAGTGAAGATTTCCACAAATAATTTTAAAAATATTTTGGATATTTTGGATTTTATGAGTTGTATCTCCACCAGAATAAGTTACCCCTATTACGATATAAAAATGTATATATATGGATGTGTATGTGTAGCCCTACTGACATGCAGATGTTTAGCATGTTCATATATTAGCATGTTAGCATTTTAACATTTACCAATAAGCACTAAGCAAAGTACAGCTGAGAATGATGGGAGTGTCTTTAGTGTTGCAGGGGTTTGGTCATGAACCAAATTATCTGTTGATGGAGTCAGAGGAAAAGTTTGTATCACTAAAGTTATTTCATTTTTTAAAAAATGTATTTTGTCTGGCATAGACACCTTTATTTGAAAGTAGAGAGACAGGAAATTATGGGAGAGAGAGGGGGGTGACATGCAGAAAGGTCCACTGGCCGGGACTTGAACTGGGGTCCGCTGCGTACATGGCATGCGCTCTTAACCACTCGACCACTGAATGTATCATTAAAGTTATAATCTCTCCTGAGGGAATGAATGATTTCATGGTAATCAATGCAATAGTTGTTGAGATATTTTGGAGCTAATGGAAAAGTCAGCAGATCACCATACTCAGAAGGATTCATCCAGATTTTCCATAAAATTTTCACCACATTATTATGCAAAGATAAACTAAGATTACTCAATTTACAGGCTTAGCTTGATGTACAGTATGCTACATGCCATTGAGGGTGCAGATGTGGAGATGGTCACCAGCTACAAATACCTCAGGGTACACCTCACCAACACCTTCACCTGGCAGAATAACACCATGAGCATCATCAAAAAGGCTCATCAACGCATGTACTTTCTGAGGAAACTGAAGAGAGCAGGGCTGAACTTCAATATCCTCAGCTCATTCTACAGGTGTGTGGTGGAGAGCACTCTGACCTACTGTCTCACTGTGTGGTACTGCAGCTGCACAGTAGCAGAGAAGGAGGCAGGTAGCGGGTGGTGAAGTCTGCACAATGGACAATAAGATCCAGCTTACCACCCATCTCAGACATTTACACCAGCAAATGCACGGACAAAGCAGTCTGCATCATGAGAGACTCCACCCACCCTACGCACGGGCTGTTTGACCCCCTGCCCTCTGGCAAAAGACTGCGCAGCATCTGGGCAAGGACCACCAGACTGAAGAACAGTTTCTACCCAGATGCAGTCAGACTGATGAACCACTCCACACAGCCATGTCATTAACCACCTGCACCTTTGCACTTTCTAACTGTTGCACTTTATCCTATATGCTGATATCTTATTGTATTGAAGTTACCTTATTTTATTTTATATGGTGATTTAATTAGTATTTATTATGTTTTTATTTATTATTACACCGAGACCTGAGTTACGCATTTCATTCTTTTCATGTCTCATGAGCAGAATGACAATAAAGTATTCTATTCTATTCTAATCTATAATACTTATGCACTTTTACATTTAACTACATTACTCATAATACTGCAGTAGGATTTTTCATGCAGGACTTTTCCTTGTAATGTAGTATTTGTACATGAGTGTATTAGTAGTTTTACTGCAGTAAAGTATCAGAGTACTTCTTCCAGTACTTACTGTTAGCAGTAATAATCTGAAGCCAATAGCAGCAGCTGCAGTTCTTCTTTAAACAGTCTGCTGAATGATTTTAGTTCAGTCACTTTGAGTTTGTTTCTGATCAGGATTAAATACAAACCTGATCTCATTTCCAGGATTTTTAAACTGTTGTTGTTTTTGGATTCAACAGCATCACAGACACTCAAGTGTTTCTACTTTTGCAGCAGCGCCGGTTTTTCTCTCTCTGCTCATTTCCTGGTTGCAACAGTTTCACTTTTGTACTTTGTACCCTGTGACTCAGGTGCTTTCTCCGTGTGAAGCTTCGGTAAGTGACAGTTTTCACTTATTTTACAGTAAAAAGCAGAAAGTCAAGCTGCTGTTAGTGTTGAGAGGAGCTCAGCTGACTCTGATTAGTTCAGGACTGAGTGGGAATGAACTTTTGATCCAGACTCAGACGGATTTGTAGTGGTTCCTTTTTTTATCTCAGTCCGCCATTTTATGAGTTTGGTGTTTCTATAATATTCTCTAAAAGGCTGCAGGTAGTGGACGGTACCTTACTGAAATAGTCATGTTAGGTGTAGTATGAAGAGAAGGTAGAGCTGCTGCTGAAACAACCAACATTTGGCAGCGAGCTACAGAGTGAATGAAGAGAGGGAGCGCTGACAGTAAGAAAGACGGTGAATCAGATCAATAATTATTTTCTGATTGTTTCACAACGGTTACAGAGCTCAGGATTCATCTATAAGTTGAGCTTTATTATAAATTATTCCACTATAAACCCGAGTCTGTGTAACTGCTGATCTGTGCAGTGATTAGCTATGTGGCATACACTCTACCACTCATAAAGAAGTCAGAATGAATCGAGAGGATCATAGAGACACACTGCTGCCTGTAGTATTATAATCCTGTTTATATACCTATAGGACTTTTATAATATTTATATGATCAGTCATACTGCTGTTGAGATTACAGCCCCAGATCGAGCACTTCTGTACATATTTCCGGGGAGACATATAGTTTTAATGTAGATGTTAGCATAGACATACGTAGACGGCGCATTGACTGTGGAGAGGCGTGCCTAAAGAGCCGCCATCTTGGTACAGTGCTAGCAGAGACAGGAGTGTGTGTATATCTACGGAGGTAAGAGCTACTCCACAGTTTCAAAGTAGAACTATTCACTGAAATCTCGACCGATTTCCAAACGGTTTGATTTGTTAAAAACGTGTCTATCTATCTATCTGTCTGTCTATCTATCTATCTATCTATCTATCTATCTATCTATCGGTCTGACATTTGTAACAAACAACTCGTGTATATGTTGACAATTGAGCAATTTCATTTATTTATTTATTTTTATTACAATTGAGCAATGTATGATCACTTTTTAATAGTGCAAACACTCATTCCTCTATAGACATAATGCTCTGCAGGAGCGAGTGGCCCTGTACCAAGATGGCCGCCGTGTAGGCACGTCGCTCCAATCGGCAGCAGCAGTCAATGCGGTGTTGGTGTAAATATGTCTATGGATGTTAGGTGTAACCTGGGAGTAGAGCAGGTCATGTGACCGGAAATGAACCTGCACTGATCGCACTGCACTCAGCTGCTACAGTTACATCATTATTGTCAAATCTACAGCGTGTTTTAATAAATAATCATTATTAAAATGTTTAATGTCCTTACACAGTAAAAGTAAAGGCCAACACAAAATATTCTTATGTATTGTGACTAATATCAGTTCATTCTGAATCAGATACATCCTCATCAGAACTGGAATCCAAGTCTTCATCCTCCTCCTCTACCTCTTCTTTGTTATCACTAACCTGTTGTATCTCAGTGATGATCTCCTCAAAATCAGTGATTCTCTGTCTCTGTCTCACGCTGGTGGATCCATTTTTCCAGGGTTAAGAGAAATGTAGAGCTCTGGAGCTGCATACATTTATACTCTCTTCCCCTGTATAAACAAAGTACCAGTTCCCACACCTCTGATTGGTCAGGATTTAGTTCCCGAGGTATTGTTATTAAACACGGTACTTAGCTGGACCTCTATGTAAACAAGGTCTTACTTCAAAGGCACAGGTGTGTGTGTGTGTGTGTGTGTGTGTGTGTGTGTGTGTGACTAAAAAACCCTGGAAATCAATCTTGTTACTCATCAATGACATATCCAAGACTGTTATAATCCCTCCAAAGCAAATTCAATTTGCATTCAGTATATTAGAAATAATCACCTTTTCATGTGCTTTTTTCACCATTTGTTTACAGGGACTGTATTTTCTGGCATTGAAGGGGTTAAAAGTCTGAAATGAATTAAATGAATGGTTTGGATCAATAGAGGAGAAGTGGATTAGAAGATGAATGCAGAAGAAAATGGAAGAAAATCCCCAACCCTTTTTTATGGCATCAAACACGTTGGACACTTTTGTCCAAAGTGGTAAATGTGCCAGAAAGTAGATTTTCTCATAGTTGGAAGGAGTCACACAGGATTGGGTTTGGAATTTAAAAGTATGTGAACAATGATTAACCTGTACCAAATTTCAAGGCTCTTGCTAAAACCACTATGAAATAGTCACAAAATGAAAATCAGAATTGAACAAAAGTGTCCATATCAGACACAAAGGATAAAGTATAAATAGAGAGGGAGAGGGAGGAGGTCAAACAAGCAACACCACCAGCTTTGTGAATTTGTGAATAGCTTGAGAAAGAACAGCAGGGCAGCTTGAACTTCATTTATTGTTCAGAGAGAAAAAGACAGAAATGAGAAATGATGTTGGATTAGATTCCTGTCCAGTGAAATAGTGTGGTGTTACACAGGTACAGATGTCATTACTCTGATGTCATTAGATTAGTAGAGAATGAACAGAGTCAGAGAGCAGCAGCAGGGTAACAAGGTGGAGGAGAGAGGGAGTCATGTGACTCATTTCACTTCTGAGGAAACTCTGAATAAAGTCAGTCTGCTGCTTCAGCTTTACTGTCATCACACAATCCAGGACTGTACCGTGAAATGCAGCTGAGACACAAACACATGTCATTAGAATGAGAGAAGTGAAATAAAGCAGTTAGAGTCAGTTTGTGAGGTCCAGCTGCTGCAGTGTGATCCAACAGTCCTGCAGTAAATCCTCCTTCATCAAGCTTTAATGTTCACTTTGTGTTCATTCAGCTTCTTGCTCATTGTGGAGGCTGCACTTTGTGCTGCTGTTGAATGATATTGTTCTACTGAGAGCTGTTTCTCATATTCAGTCCATTTCTATCAATGAGGGTGGACTAAATAATAGAAACAGCTGATGTTCAGAGCATCAGAGAACAGTAGAGAGAACAGTAGAGAGTTAATGATGCAGGAACCTGAAGCTGTTCACCTGTTCCACCTCAGCTCCTTTCATGTAGACACACTCATGTGTCTTCACCTCCCGTCTCCTAAAATCTATCAGCTGATTGGTTTAGCTGTGTTTAGTTGAGCAGCAGCCTGTCAGATGTTTGTCTCCTGGCTGTTTGTAATGGATGATAGTGGTGTGGTCCCTCCTCCAGCTGTCAGTAGAAGCACATTTGATGTTTGTAGACTTTGACAGTGAAGTGATGATGAAGTGACAGCAGCCTCACATCAGATGGACTGATGAAGATAATCAGCAGCATCTTCTCTCTCTGTATTTCCTCCACAGCTGAAGCTCCAAAGTCTCTGTGACTGGATGTGAACTGAGCAGCTGAACATCTTCCATGTTGTTGTGTTTGTGTGAAGGTGTTTCTCTGCTATGGATCAGTGTGAGGACAGAGAGGAGGGAGTCCCTCCCTCTAAAAGCTCTCTGTGTGGGGAACATGACAGCCAGACCAAAGCTCAGAGGTGAGATGAGGATCTCTAACTGTCCATCACTGTTCTCCACTCACATCACTCCACCATCATTATTCACACTCACTGTCACATCTGACACTCCACTACTGAATAATAAGTCACAATAACTCAGAATGAACTACTAACTTTGTGAGTTAACAAAGAGCTCAACCACTGATTAGTCAACTAATCAACTAAGATGAGACAGCATCTTTCATCAGATGATGTTTTGATGAACAGGAGAACGTTTCTCATCCACTGTCTTCTTAATGATTTTCATTCTGCTTCTAAAACTTCAGCTGCTGACAGTCTGCTCAAAATTCATCTTTTTAAACTCTTTGATTTGTTGTTTGTTTGTATCAGGATGCAGCAGCAGAGAGCAGACTCTCCTACACCCAGCGGTGTGTCCATGAAGAGTGACCAGTCTATGGGTCAGCCTATTAAGTTTAAAGATGGACGACCTGCTGATGGAAGGTAAGAATTTAAAACTGACGTTTAGTATCTGAGACTACTGAGATGAAGAATCAATATATAGTTTCATCAGTGACATCACAGTTTACACATGTGCAACAGTCACATGTCAAAGAGTTCAGTGTTATAAGACACCAACATGGTCACTATATCAATATGTGTGTAACTTCATAGTCAAAGGCTGTCTGTCATGTTTGACTTCACCCCTGCTGCTGTTGATAAGCTCCGCCCATGACTCTGCCTCCAAGCTGTGATTGGACAGCTGATTATTTTTCAGTTGACAGGAACATCTTCATCTCAGAAAGACTCATCTTCCTCTCTCACAGAGCTTCTGACTCAGTGTTGGCAGGTGTTTGCTGCCCTCTGCAGGACAACACTGACATCTAACACACCTTTGTGGATTTATTTAGTTCTCTTTTAATTTATGATGACTTGTTGCTTTATGTTAGTCACCCAACCCCTATCCACTGTCTTCTTACTGATTTTCATTCTGCTTCTAAAACTTCAGCTGCTGACAGTCTGCTCAAAATTCATCTTTTTAAACTCTTTGATGTGTTCATTGTTTGTTTGTATCAGGATGCAGCAGCAGAGAGCAGACTCTCCTACACCCAGCGGTGTGTCCATGAAGAGTGACCAGTCTATGGGTCAGCCTATTAAGTTTAAAGATGGACGACCTGCTGATGGAAGGTAAGAATTTAAAAACTGACGTTTAGTATGTGACTATCCTGAGAAGAGAAATCTCATCTTCCTCTCTCACAGAGCTTCTTACTCAGTGTTGGCAGGTGTTTGCTGCCCTCTGCAGGACAATACTGACATCTAACACACCTTTGTGGATTTATTTACTTCATTTATTCAATTCAACAGAAAACACATTGATATAATTACAGTATTAATCCACCTGATGCCGACTCCTTTGTAACTCACCCACATGTACCCACTCATTCAGGCACAGCTTATACCACTTTAATTTTATACGTTTTTATTTCTCTTTCTTCTTCTCCCCCTCCCCTTTTCTAAACAAACACAAAATAAGAAGAGAAAAATGAAGAAAAAGGGATTTTATCCTATTTTCTCTCAATCAGTCATGGCCAAAAATATCGTCACCCCTGGACCTCTGTCAGATAATGCACCACGTCTCCCAGGAATGGAAATGATTGTAATTATAAATGCTTTGGTATTCACATGTCTTTTGTTTGCATTGGAACAAAAAACATTTCAATTGTTTATTCAATGGGTAGTTGATTGATAGTGGATGATTTTTCTATACAAACACATTCAAAGAAAAAAAACGTGTTACAACTCTGTATATCAAACAAAGAATAATAACAAATTAGGGTATCATTTAACTTACATTAATATTGCATCCACACTCTGGAATCTTACCATTTCATTTTACATACATTAACATCTGGTACAATAAATAAAAAACAATCTGTAAATGTTCAATACATGGAGAGAAAAGAGGTTGTAGACCTGAAGGTAGGAGTTATATAATGTGGTCTTGCCATGATTGACAGATTATGCTGCTTGTATGGATAATAGAGACTTGTGATTAAACAGTCTCTGTGTGAGCTCTGTGATGGACTGGCTACCTGTCCAGGTGTACCCCGCCTCTTGCCCAATGACAGCTGGAATTGGAAGGTGAGGGACGGGGAGCCAGTGGAGGTTCTGGAGGATGGGGCTGATGTGGTTTTGGTTGTGCTGGAGTTTTTTTTTTGAGAGCTTTGGAGGAGGAACTGAAGAGATGCTGTTACAGTAGTTAAGGAGGGAGGTGATGGAGGCTTCAATGAGGGTTTCAGTGGCTGAAAGAGAGAGAGATGGACGGAGACAGGAAATGTTGCAGAAGTAGAAGAATGCAGTTTTGGTTATTTGACTGATGTGGGGTTCAAATGTGAGGTTTGTGTCGAATATCACGCTGAGGTTGCAGATGTGAGTGGAGGGAAACAGGGTGGAGTTTTCAATAGTGATGGAGAGGTGGGGGGACTTGGTGAGGGATTTTGGGCCAATAATAATAAGCTCAGATTTGTCACAGTTAAGTTTGAGAAAGATTTTTTGGGTCTTGTGAGGGAATGTATGTGTCGGGTGGGCCATAAAAATAACAACTGTAAACATCTAAGCCTCAGGCGCTTTGTTAAATTAGATGAGACATCAAAAGCAAAACTGAACATCTGTTGACCTAGTAGGGGGTCAGCACATGATATCAGTCGTGTTTGAAGGGTTTCTGTCCTTTATTACTTTACAACTTCACATTTGTTGTACTTGATCACTTTGTCACCATGTCTAATTCAAACTTTCACTGGGTTGCTGGGGAGAACGACTGTGTGTCCTTCTCCATGCTGGCATGTACTGAGTAAAAGAGAAAGATTCATCACTCCGTCGTCTGTGCTCTTCTTCAGAGAACCTTCTATTACACATCTAGACTTTAATTTGGGTCAGACGTTACAGTGGAAATGGAGGTTGTGTTGACGGGTGATGTCACTGAGGGGGAGGAGGTAGAGGATGAAGAGGAGGGGACCAAGCACAAACCTTGAAGGACACTGTATAGAGTTAAAGCTGATTAATGCTGTGTTCATCCATCTGAAGGTGATGTTTATAGTTCCATCTTTAGTTATTGAGGTTAACACAGATTGTTACTGAGCCATAGTCCTGTGGAACATCCTCACTTCCTTCTTGCCTCATGACCAAGTTGCTGCCATCCTCCTTTTCATCACTGCAGCAATATGAACTCATCTGTCACTCTGTTCTGAAAGATTTCAATTTAATTCTGATATTTAAACTGATGATTAATCCTTCATTTCTTTGGTTTTAACTACATGCTTTTGTCTCTGTTTTATTAGTATCAGGATGCAGCAGCAGAGAGCACACTCTGCTGAACCCAGCTGTGTGTCCATGAACAATGACTGGTCTATGGATCGCCTTAATGACTTTAAGGATGGACAATCTGCTGATGGAAGGTAAGAATTTGACATCCAGTAATCAGAGCAGCATTTACTGGAGTTAATTTTGTCATCATGACAGAACATCTTCTTTTTTTTTTTTTTTACTTTGGTTTTTATTAGTTTTTCCCTTTTTTAACAACAACAAAAGGACATCACAAAAAAGAAAAAGGAACAAACAAATAAAAAAAAGAACAATAACATTAGGGGAGTCTCATTCTTTGCATTTTCACGTCCTCATTTCCTGAGTCATCATGTCCATTTTTCGTGTGTGTGTCTGTCATTGGTGCCCTTAGGCTATTTATAGTTTATTTATAATATTACTGTTAAACTCTCTGAATATCCAGAACATGAGCAAAAATAAAGAACCCTTCTATGTTCTTTTAGCTAAAATATAACATTTTGAAGATTTTATTGCACCTTACTGTGAGGGAGCGGGTTTAGCATCTTTTCCCACACATATGTTATTCTACAGAATAAAATGTAACAGAACACAGGCTAACGTTAGCCTATATCTGGGTTTTAGCGAATTCCCCATTTCCCTTTATTTCTTAATAAGTCATGTTTTGTAATTAACATTTTTATTATAATAATATATATTAATAATAATAAGTTTAACACACATATAATACAGACAGGGGGAGATCAATTCACTTAATCAGTGAGCCATCAAGGTCAGAAATTTACTCCCTAATTTTTTAGTAAATGAGTTGAGTATAAAAACAAAAACAAAACCAAACAAAGACATAGACCACCACACTGACATTTCTCAATAGATAAGCACAATAAATCATTGACAGCATTGCATTATCAAGGCAACCATTCATTTACAGACAGGCAGTCAGTAAAAGGGCTCCATGTTAACCTATATTGATCCAGTTTGTCCAGTAAGGAGTATGTCACCCTCTCGTAGGCAGCTAGCTGTGCCATTGTTGTACTCCATTCTTCATAAGGAGGTGGGTATGTTTTCCTCCAGTGTCTCAGTAGTATCAGTTTAGCTGTTGTGAGAGCCAGAATAATCTATCTTTTCTCAAAACACGAAAAGTCATTGTCCTGAAGCTCAGTGGTCGATCCTAAGACAGATTTGGAACTTTTTGTGCAGGACTTCAAATATTATCTGATGGATGTTATTCTACCCGTCCTTAAAGTGATGGTTCGGCGAAATTTCAACCTGGCGTCATGTGCACTATGAGGTCTATCTAAACACCACCTCAGCCGTTTATTTTCATTGGGTTGGAAAACAGTGGAGTTAGAGCCATCAGCTGAATGTCTTAGTACAGGCGCTAACGGGACCACCAGTGTATCTGGTAAATGACCCCACTAATAATGCCTGGATAGTTATCAAACTTCTACAGTAGTACAGATAGGCTCTTTACTCATAAATCCATGCATTGGAAAGTTTGTAAGTATACCAAGAGTTTATTAAAATAACACTTACCTTGGATAGATGGAGTCGTATACTAAATACTGTAAATTGACTAGCCGTCTAATATTATCGGAGCTATAGCAGTTTGGGATGAAGCCTGATTGGTCCATGTGAATTATACTTCCAATGACTTTTGACAAGTGATTTGCTAATACCTTTGCTAAGCTCTTTTGATCACAGTTCAGTAAAGAAACATGTTGATAGCCACTAGGGTCTAAATCATCCTTCCCCTTTTTGTGCATAGACTGTGGTAAGGTGCCAGCTTTAAATGCATCAGAGTAAACCTCGAGCAACATACTGTAGGGCTTATAATATCTTCAAATGTTCTATATAAATCAGCAGGCAGTCCATCTAGCCCGGGAGATTTATTTGGTGGAATGCTTTTGAGTGCTTAAGAGATCTCCTCTATTTTTATTGGCGCTTCTTAAGTCATGTTTGATAAATTCCCCATTTCACCTCTTAGTCTCAATAAAACATCCACTATATCTTTTTGATTTCCTGTAGTTTCTCCTTCACTCTGCGTGTTGCTTCTCGTCCTCTCCGCTCTCTCTCCCCACCTCCTCGCTGCTATTCCACCGCGCCTTGCTCTCCTTGCCGCCGGACCATCTCCTGCTCTGGTGCCGGTGCACGGTCTCCTCCTCTGGCTGTCGGCACATCTCTCTGCTCCACCGGAGTTTCCACTGCGAGTCCCCTCTCTCTTAAGTCCTGTGTCGCTCCCTTGGCATCATCATATGTTTTCACGCAATCACTCCAATGTATTCTTATCTTGTTGAGTGGGGTCTGAATCCGGATCCCTGCTTGTTTCAATGTCCTCTTAACACCCACATATGTCTTTCGCTTTTGTAGTGTCTCTTCTTTAGAATCATTTCTTTAGTTTCAAATTGCAGAAAGTTGACAACTATCGATCTGGGGGTTGCATCTAGGCCAGGCTTTCTGGTTAGTGCGTGGTGACAGTGTTGAACTTGAAGCTCCATTTCTCCCAGTCCTAGTTCTGTAGTTAGCAAATGCTTCAAGCACTTGCCTACCGAGTCGAAGCCTTTTTCTGTTTCCTCTGGAACTCCATGGATGCGATCATTATTTTTCTGCGATCTACCCTCTAAGTCTGTCAGTTTCTCCTGTAACTTGCAAGCTCGCTCCGTCACTTCCCACAGTAGAGCTCCGGAGTCGGCTTGCCACTCTTCTACTGCCGCTATGCGGGACAGCGCATCTGTTAGGCTATTTGCCTGTGCCTGCAGCTCCTTATGATTTGCGGTTTCCTTTTATTCCCTTCCCTTTACTCCCTTGAGTAAGTTGTTGCAGAACTCATTTTTAAGGTCTTTCATTTCGTCTCTAATATTTCAGCTCCTCTGTGTACTTTGACATTTCGGCTACCTCGTGGTCGTCCTCCTCTGTGTTGACGTTGCTAACTTGGTCAGGGTCTTCAGTGGTCCCCCACAACTGCTTGTCTCAGTTTTCTGAGTGTAGTTTTTACCTTCATATCCTGCCTCTGGGCTCTCGTGTTGTGTTTATTTTATTATTTTTTCTGACCGACTAGAGAGAGCCACTTAACTACACAGTCACCCTCTCTGGATCCTCCCTGAGAGAACATCTTTAATAAGCAGTGTGCAGATTTGAGTCATTAAATGTTCTTAAACGTGATGTTTTCTCCACAGAGTTCAGCAGCAGAGCTCAGAGGTTCCCAGTGATCAGTCTGCACAGCAGCATCAAACACAGCTGGGCTCCATATTTATGGTGTGTACATGTACAAACACACCTTTTACTATTAACTCCGTCAACCACAGATGAAATAGTAAAGTAGCATTCAGGTCCTAACAGTGTCCATGCTGCTCTGTTTAGACCAGCAGGCCTTCAGACTGACACATGAATCACATGTTGTGTTCTACCAGTTTAAATGAAATGTTCACTTTATCTTTCTGTTCCAGCTGCTGGAGGAGAACATCAGCAGGTTTGTAACAAACGAGCTGGAGAAGATGCAGAAGATTGTGAGTTCAAATGACCCAGAATGCTTAGAGAGTCAGAGTGAGGATGAGGAGGAAGAACAGAGGAGGAGCAGCAGAGAGGCATTTCTGAAGATCACAGTGCACTTCCTGAGAGGAATGAAGCAGGAGGAGCTGGCTGAGTGTCTGCAGAGCAGTAAGAGGATTTTAAAGATTTAACATAATGGCGAGGAAATGGAGGCAACATGGGAGAGGTTTATATTTCAGACTCTGCTGTAAATATGCTGCACATATCTGCATCAGATCAGAGGCTGTTTGTCCTCCACTGATGAGCTGAATAAAACTGATGGAGGAGGAAAAACTACACAGACACACTGACATGTTCAGATTTCTAGACTTTCTGTAGGATCCACTCACTGATTTCATTTGTTGTTTGTTCATTTAGGAATTCGTGCTGCAAAGTGTCGACGTAAACTCAAGTCTAACCTGAAGGAGAAGTTCCAGTGTCTGTTTGAGGGGATCGCTAAAGCAGGAAACCCAACCCTTCTGAATCAGATCTACACACCGCTCTACATCACAGAGGGAGTGACTGCAGAGGTCAATGATGAACATGAGGTCAGACAGATTGAAACAGCATCCAGGAAACCAGACAGACCAGAAACAACAATCAGACAAGAAGACATCTTTAAAGCCTCACCTGAAAGAAATGAGCCAATCAGAACAGTGATGACAAAGGGAGTGGCTGGCATTGGGAAAACAGTCTTAACACAGAAGTTCACTCTGGACTGGGCTGAAGACAAAGCCAACCAGGACATACACTTCACATTTCCATTCACTTTCAGACAGCTGAATGTGGTGAAAGAGAAAAAGTACAGCTTGGTGGAACTTGTTCATCACTTCTTTACTGAAACCAAAGAAGCAGGAATCTGCAGGTTTGAAGAGTTCCAGGTTGTGTTCATCTTTGACGGTCTGGATGAGTGTCGACTTCCTCTGGACTTCCACAACACTGAGATCCTGACTGATGTTACAGAGTCCACCTCAGTGGGTGTGCTGCTGACAAACCTCATCAGGGGGAATCTGCTTCCCTCTGCTCGCCTCTGGATAACCACACGACCTGCAGCAGCCAATCAGATCCCTCCTGAGTGTGTTGGCATGGTGACAGAGGTCAGAGGGTTCACTAACCCACAGAAGGAGGAGTACTTCAGGAAGAAATTCATAGAGGAGAAGCAGGCCACCAAAATTATCTCCCATGTTGAGACATCACGAAGCCTCCACATCATGTGCCACATCCCAGTCTTCTGCTGGATCACTGCTACAGTTCTGGAGGATGTGTTGAAAAGCAGAGAGGGAGGAGAGCTGCCCAAGACCCTGACTGAGATGTACATCCACTTCCTGGTGGTTCAGGCCAAACTGAAGAACGTCAAGTATGATGAAAGAGCTGAGACAGATCCACACTGGAGTCCAGAGAGCAGAAAGATGATTGAGTCTCTGGGAAAACTGGCTTTTGAGCAGCTGCAGAAAGGCAATCTGATCTTCTATGAATCAGACCTGATAGAGTGTGGCATCAATATCAGAGCAGCCTCAGTGTACTCAGGAGTGTTCACACAGGTCTTTAAAGAGGAGAGAGGACTGTACCAGGACATGGTGTTCTGCTTCGTCCATCTGAGCGTTCAGGAGTTTCTGGCTGCTCTTCATGTCCATCTGACATTCATCAAGTCTGGAGTCAATCTGCTGGCAGAAGAACAGACGACATCCCAGAATTGTGAAACAATAGAAGAAGAATCTGCAGAGACACATTTCTACCAGAGTGCTGTGGACGAGGCCTTAAAGAGTCCAAATGGACACCTGGACTTGTTCCTCCGCTTCCTCCTGGGTCTTTCACTGCAGACCAATCAAACTCTCCTACGAGGTCTGCTGACACAGACAGGAAGTAGCTCACAGACCAAGCAGGAAACAGTCGAGTACATCAAGAAGAAGATCAGTGAGAATCTGTCTGCAGAGAGAAGCATCAATCTGTTCCACTGTCTGAATGAACTGAATGATCGTTCTCTAGTGGAGGAGATCCAAAAGAACCTGAGTTCAGGAAGTCTCTCCACAGATAAACTGTCTCCTGCTCAGTGGTCAGCTCTGGTCTTCATCTTACTGTCATCAGGAAAAGATCTGGACGTGTTTGACCTGAACAAATACTCTGCTTCAGAGGAGGCTCTTCTGAGGCTGCTGCCAGTGGTCAAAGCTTCCAACAAAGCTTTGTAGGTGCACACAGAACTATGATTGATAGATAGATAGACTTTTATTGTCACTGTACAGACAACTGAACAACGAAATTAAAAAGCTGTAGCTGAAGGTGCTTTTAGACATAAAAAAACATATAAAGTGCTCCACATAATAAAAACAAAATAAAACATGAGGAGGAATACACAAAGTAATACAGACAAAGCTACATGACAGCTTTGTTTTACACAAGCATCCACAATATATTAAACATCCCTATGTTAAGTGACAAGAGATAGTTAAAGATGTGTATTGAGTGTCCTAATAGCCCATGGGAAGAAGCTGTTTCTAAGTCTGTTTGTTTTGGTCTTGATGATTGTACCTTCTGCCGGAGGGCAGCATGCTGAATATGTGGTGGTTAGGGTGGGAATGGTCTTTGATGATTGCCTTTGCTCTGGAGAGGCATCGGGAGCTGGCAATCTCATCCAAGGAGGGTAGTGGACAGCCAAATCTGCAGTCACTTCCTGTCAGCCACTGTACAGCCAGTGTACCACACTGAGATGGCATAGCACAGAACACACTCTACTGTGGAAGTGGTAGAAGGTCACTAGCAGGTTTCTCTCAAGCTCGTTCCACTTTAGGACTTTGAGGAAATGGAGACCTTGCTGGGCCTTCTTGACTAGTGCAGTGGAGTTAACTGACCATGTGAGGTCCTCGGATGTGTGAGTACCCAGGAACTTAAAGGTGGTGGCCCTCTCCACATGTAGGCAAACTGGTGGGTCAAAACTAGGGGGGAGGCAGTTATTAATGTGATGTAAGATTATTCTTTCAAAGCATTTTGCAGCCATAGTGCTATGGAGATTAATGTAGTTAAATATTTGCTTAAGTAATATAAACAATTGTTTCTTTTTTTCTGCTGATTCTTCTCCAGGTTGAGTGGCTGTAACCTCTCAGAGAGAAGCTGTGGAGTTCTGTCTACAGTTCTCAGCTCCCAGTCCTCTAGTCTGAGAGATCTGGACCTCAGTAACAACAACCTGAAGGATTCAGGAGTGAAACAGCTTTCTGCTGGGCTGGAGAGTCCACACTGTGGACTGGAAACTCTCAGGTCATTTTCTATGATTATGTCTATAAAGTAATATTTTGTTTCTCCCCAGTTTCTAGTTTACATGAAGAGTTCTTATACTAACAATATTTTCTGCAACTGTATTAAATCTTCTGTCTTTAGAAATGTTGTCAAACAATATTTAACTTTAAAGACATTTCTGCTGCCAAAGTAAAAACAGAATGTCATCAGATTAAACTCTTAATCTGATGACATTCAGCAATTTCAGCCTCCAGCAGGGACATGTGTTCTAATTCATCCTTACTGACCACCAAAGGCGGTGCTTCAGCACTGAATGTCTCCATCCCGCGCATGTGCCGGTCGAGTGTTTATACCAACAAAGTCAACTGTGACCCCTGATGACACTAAACTATATCTTCTGGTGACATCAGAGGATATGTTCCTTTTCATCTTCTCGCTTCACAGGTAGACGTACGTCAGTGAGCTCTAGCTACTTTACTGCTGCTCCGTTGCCGGGAGCCTTGCAACAAACTTGTCAGAGCTGCGAGTTGCAAGCCCTCCAAGGGCGCGACAAGCTGAGACGGGAGGTTTGTTGCGGTTTGCCGTGGACACCCCTTTTGGATCATCATCGGTTGGTCTCTACAACTGGCCAAGTACCAGGCGTAGTGATAAGTTACCTTTTGAGTATTTTTTCTTTTGTTAATAAATGGTTAGTGAAGGCATTGTACTCGCTCCCTCTCCCTACAATTGTGTTATACTTTACGGGCACTAGTGGTTAGCGTTGTGTCCGCTTGACCTATTGTCTGTGTAATCGGTACACCGTTGGTTGTACCTGTTTTTCATTGTAGTTTCATGTGTTGGTGAAGCCAGTGTACTCGCTCCCTCTACTGACATTTGTAGTGCTGTTATATCTGTGAGTAATTGGTACAACTTGTACCAGCTTTGTATTTTGCTGGTTGTCACCATGTTTGGCGACCACTCTTGCACGGCCTGTATGGCTTCTCTGCAGCCTGAAGATGGTCATGATATGTGTCCTTTGTGCCTTGGCCTCGAACACCTGAGGGAGTGCCTTTCGGAGGATCCATGCATGAACTGCAGCTTCATGCCCCGGGCAGTGCGGGCTGTCAGACCGGCTGAGGTTGAACACCTGCTGGGCCATGTCCCAGAGCGGAACAGTTGACCCCAGCCCAGCAATTGCCTCCAGCTCAGCCTAGCCGATCCAAACGTCAGGCTGCTGAGACTGCGGGTGCCTCCTCCAGGAAGAGAGCCAAGGAGTCTAAACTGGCCTCCAAGGTGGACCAGTTGACTGAGGAGCTTAATCAAGTGTAATTTAATCATCCCTCTTCCTAGCCCTCCAGTCTGGCACTGGTGCAGGGGATATGGGTGCTCCTGCTCCTCCTGTGGCCATGTTCGATCCGGAGGATGATACATGTTCGATCCGGAGGATGATACGCTCTCCGTGGCGGCATCAGCCACTGAGTTCGCTGACTATGGGGCAGACGTGGTTCCCCAGGATGTTGCCATGATGACTCCCATAGATGACTCCCACGCCTCTGAGGTGAGCTCCTGCTCCTCGGCCCTCGGTTGTGGTGCTGGGTCCGAGGAGCGGGAGCTCACCTCAGAGGCGTGGGAGTCATCTATGGGAGTCATCATTCGCATGGCCCTGGCTTGTCTGCAGTTGGATGTTCCGTAAGCTTAGCTGGCTCCTGACAGTGCTTTTTTCAGGTGTGGTCAAGCCCCTGCCACCTTTACTGTGCCTCCATCAGATGAATACCTGAGGGAGTTGCACGCATTCTGGATGGATACTAGAGCCCTCTCTCATGCAACATCTGATTTTGGTGACGTGTCTCTGCAGGCTTTTGCTTTGATGTTCAGAGAACTGGGGAGCTTGATGTCTACTCTTGTCCAGGCCCGCCACCAGGTGTGGCTGGCACAGTCGCCTCTCACTGAGACGTGCTGGAGAACCCTCCCCAGTGTCCCAGTGGAACCCGGTGTGATATTTGGGTTGGCTGCTCTGGAGGCGCTTGAGCACACAGTCCAGACTAGACAGACTCGACAGCAGCTACTCTCAGCCACAGACTTTCCCCAGTGGCTACCTTAGGTCTCAACAGCCTGCTAAATGAGGGGCTTAGGGCTTTCAAGCCCCTGAACAACTGCCCTCTAGACAACCTCAGACCTTTGATTCTGCCCGTCGTCCCTCCAAGGCCTCTAGAGGCCAGGGGACCAGGCACTGAGGTCTTGGGGCCGGTCGTCGGCTGTTTTTCCCAGCAGCAGCTCAGCTACTGGGCTGCTTCTACCATGGACCCTTGGGATAGCTTGGGGGCTGTGGCCTGCTCGGGACTGCTCGGGACTGCTCAGAGCATATCAATGTGCTGGAGTTACGGGCCATGCACATAGCTCTGAGGTTTTTTCTTCTGTACCTGAGAGGGAGGCATGTGCTAGTACAGTCCGACAATTTCTCAACCATCTCTCACATAAACCACCAGGGGGGAACCAGGTCTGCACGGTTGTTGCAGGTGTCCCAGGACCTTCTGTTGTGGGTGGCTCCCGGCCTAGCCAGCATGAGGGCGATGTATTTGCCAGGGGAATGGAACCAGGCTGCAGACTTCCTATCCCGTTGCAAGCCTCCACCGGGGGAGTGGCGGCTTCATCAAGTGATGGTGCTCAACATCTGGGACGTCTTCAGCAGGGCAGAGGTGGATCTCCTTGCCACAGAGGAGTCGATCCATTCCCCTCTCTGGTTCTCCTTGACAGAGGAGACCAGCCCTCTAGGCCAGGATGCTATCGCCCACGAGCGGCCAGAGAGTCTTCTCTATGCCTTTCCACCGATCCCTCTGATTCTTCAAATACTGCAGTGGGTCCTCCAGCAGGGCCACAGGCTGCTGTTGGTAGCCCCCTTCTGGGCGGGGAGGACATGGTTTCCTCTGCTGCACAGGCTCGCCGCAGCTCACCGTGGGGCCTCCCTGACAAGACGGATCTTCTATCTCAGTTAGCGGGCCAGATTTGGCATCCCGACCCTCATCACTTGCAGCTTTGGGTTTGGCCGCTGCAGGGCCCAACCTGCTGCTGACAGAGTGTTCAGACACTGTCCAAAATACCGTACTGAATGCTAGGTCGCCTTCTACCCGGATTCAGTATGAGAACAGGTGGCAGCTGTTTTCTATATGGTGCTCAGACAGCGGTCAGGACCCCGTGCACTGTATGGTTCTTACAGTTACTCTTGAATGGCAGCTACTCTGAGGTATACGTGGCGGCCATTTCCTCTCGACATGCTCGAGTTGATAACACGGTAGGGTTCCACAGACTTGTGTCTGTTTTTCTACCAAGAGCCTTGAGGTTACGACCCCCACAGGCACGGAGAGCTCCAGCATGGGATCTGCCCCTGGTGCTGGATGCTTTGTGTCCGCCTCCCTTTGAGCCCCTGGCACAGGCAGAGTTGAGTGGGTGTCTGCTAAGACTGCTTTTCTCCTTGCCATCACTTCAGCGAAGCATGTTGGGCAGCGACATGCTCTGTGAGTGACTCACGTCTGAGGTGCAAATCAGATGGCTCAGGGGTCACTCTGTGGCCGAATACGGCTTTTCTTCCTAAGGTTCTGTTATTGTCGAACCTTAAACGACCTATCCACCGGGCACAGTTTACCCCCCATCCACTGGGTGTGGCCCTGTTGACCTCTACTGCTTCCTCTCAATGAGGTATGTATTGGCATTCCTTGTGACTTTGCTGTCATCCAGTGCTGAAGCACCACTACGCCGTTACGTATGTAACTATGGTTCTATGAATCCTGAATGACCACCAGAGCGTTCTGTCGCTCAGAGTTTTTGTGGTTTTCACGAGAAGATTCTGCAGGAACAGATCTTCTGATGTCACCGGAAGATATAGGTTAACTGGTGTCATCAGGGGTCACAGGTGACTTTGTTGGTATTAACACTCGACCTGCGGGAGATGGAGACATTCAGTGCTGAAGCACTGCCTCTGGCGGTCATCCAGGATTCATAGAACCGTAGTTACATACGTAACTTTCACTTTCTCTCTTACTGCTAACCTAAAATGTATCTGCATGACACCAACATACAGCAGGGGGCGCTGAGTGTGAACATAAAGACCTGAAGAACAAATCTTGTTCATTGAGTTGAGCATCTTTTTAAGCTCATTAGATAAACTGTTGTGTGTGTGTGTTCAGTCTGTCAGGCTGTATGATCACAGAGGAAAGCTGTGCTTCTCTGGCCTCAGCTCTGAACTCCAACCCCTCCCATCTGAGAGAGCTGGACCTGAGCTACAATCATCCAGGAGACTCAGGAGAGAAGCTTCTGTCTGCTGGACTGAAGGATCCACGCTGGAGACTGGACACTCTCAGGTATGGACAGACAGGTAGACACTCTGAGTAACTGAGGGACTCTGGTTCATGTTTAATGGTGGATATGAGTGAAGGTGTATGAAGCTGATTGTGTCTTTGCCTCTTCCTCCAGGATGGACCATGGTGGACTGCAGAGACTAAAACCTGATGTGAGGAAGTGTGAGTGTGTTTTCAGTTTGATTCATGAGAACATGGAGAAAATGAAATGTGTAAAATAAGTGAAAAAATTTCAAAATTATGGAAAATGTGTTTTGGCAGAAATGGACGTGGCCTAACCTGACATTTATCTTGAACCAATTTCCAAAATTTCCTTCTGTTCATCACAGCTCAGGATTTAAAAAAGAAATGTTTCATAAATGTCCACATGCTGGCACTACCTGCTCCAAAAGATAAAGTTCATTAATTCATACTGACTTCAGCTGTTTGGAGCATTTGAACAAAAATGTGTTTGTAACAGACGACAGTTTGAGATGAAAATAACAGACTTGATGTGCAAAGACCTTCATTTAAGACCTAACTTGATGAAAAAACATGAATATTACTGAATATCACTGTCATGTTGACTGAACTGTTGAATTTAGATTCAGACAAAGGTCCACTTACTCTGTATGTCCAAAGCTTTCAGTCACATGTCATGGCCTTCCTCAGTGATGGAGTGTTTCAGTTGTTGGGAATTAGTAGGAGCAGGTTTAATCATTATAACAACATGAATATGAATGAATAATTAGGTGTTGTCACCCTGAGGTCAAGGACCAATAACCAAACAGTCATTAGAGATATGAACAGTGACCAATCACAGGAAACATGAGCATTATCAATTAAATAAACTTAACTAATGTACAGTACAAATAACAGTACAGGTTTTATTGTAGAACATATAAAATGAATTAATAAAGTAATAAATAAATTGTACTATGAAAAACAATACATTATACAAGAAACAGAGAAATTAAAACAATTTTAAAGATGAATGAATAATATTTCACAGCAACTTAAAAAATGTGACAATGACATCACAATGTTTGTGAAAAGATGAGACGTCTTTAAAGCGTTTTTGTCTCTGCAGACAGAATCAGAGAATGTCTGTAGTTCAACATAAAACTAGTTTTGAAGAAAATGAAGAAATCAGAATTTGTGAAAATGATGTTTGCATAAAAGACGCAGCAATTTGATCAAGTTATAAACCTCACTGTTGTTAGACTCTCCATTCAGAAATAAGAGCAGACTCTCTATAATAGGAACCAAAACTTTATGAGTCTCCCACATTAATAAGAATATCTGAGTCCAAAAGTTACTGAAGGAGTACAAACATAAAATAAATGAGAAAAAGATTCAACTTCTTTTTTGCAGAAGGAACATAAAGAGAAAACATCAGGTCTAAAATTGTAACATTTGAATATGAGTTTCTTTCATTGCATCAGAAAATAAATCAAATGTAAATATGATTGACTTGAGTTGATGTTGTGATGTATCAGATCAGTGTGATCAGCTGCAGCAGCTCATCAATAAATAAAGAGGCCGCTGAAGGCTGCTCTCATGTTTCCTCAGAGCAGAAATACTGTAGCAAGATTTGGGACGGATATTAAATGACGGACCAGAACAACTTCCTGTTCAGGCCAGGATGGAGGAGGAAATATGAAATAAGAGAGTTGAGATGCAGCCTTTGTTATCAGGCTGTGTGACTATGTGCACACCTGCTTTGTCTGCTGGAATGAGGCCAACACAGTCGTCATGGAGATGTTTGAGGTTGAATGGTTTAATTTCAGTGATTGTCAGTAAAGTAGTTAATAAATCAACAGATGATAAACTGAAGCTGTGTTGTGTCTGGTTCTCTCCATCAGATGCCTGTGAACTGGAACTGGATCCAAACACAATGAACAGAAACCTCAAACTGTCTGACAACAACAGGAAGGTGACATATGTGGAGAAGGTTCAGTCATATCCTGATCATCCAGACAGATTTGACTCCTGGCCTCAGCTGCTGTGTAGAAATGATCTGACTGGTCGCTGTTACTGGGAGGTCGAGTGGAAAGGAAATGTTCATATATCAGTGAGTTACAGAAGAATCAGCAGGAGAAGACGCAGTAATGACTGTTTGTTTGGAGGGAATGATCAGTCCTGGAGTCTGGACTGCTCTGATGATGATGGTTACTCTGTCTGTCACAATAAGACACAAATATCCATCTCCTCCTCCTCCTCCTCCTCCTCTTCCTCCTCCTCCTCCTCCTCCTCCTCCTCCTCTGTCTCTAACAGAGTAGCAGTGTATGTGGACTGTCCTGCTGGCACTCTGTCCTTCTACAGAGTCTCCTCTGACACACTGATCCACCTCCACACCTTCAACACCACATTCACTGAACCTCTATATGCTGGGCTTGGGTTTTGGTACTGGTCATATGGTTCCTCAGTGTCTCTGGTTCCTCTGTAGGAGGGAGAGTCTCTCTGGTTCCTCTGTAGGAGGGAGAGTCTCTGTGTCCTCTGTAGGAGGGAGAGTCTCTCTGTGTCCTCTGTAGGAGGGAGAGTCTCTCTGGTTCCTCTGTAGGAGGGAGAGTCTCTGTGTCCTCTGTAGGAGGGAGAGTCTCTCTGTGTCCTCTGTAGGAGGGAGAGTCTCTCTGGTTCCTCGGTAGGAGGGAGAGTCTCTCTGTCCTCTGTAGGAGGGAGAGTCTCTCTGGTTCCTCTGTAGGAGGGAGAGTCTCTCTGTCCTCTGTAGGAGGGAGAGTCTCTCTGGTTCCTCTGTAGGAGGGAGAGTCTCTCTGTGTCCTCTGTAGGAGGGAGAGTCTCTCCTGTGGACAGAAACTCTGCTGACTGAAGATCAGCTGCTGAAATCAAACATCACACACACTCTGCACTGTGAAGCAGATCTGTCTCAGACTCAAACACTCAGTTATTTTTCCTTCTACATGATTCATTGATTAGTCTCAGTTGACTCTGCTGTTGTTACTGTCAGTATCCAATGAGCAGCATGCAGCTCTATTCACGTTTTAATCTAATAACATCTGTCCAGCTGTGGAAGCCCACAGTGTTTTTGTGCTTCTCACATGGATTTTATTTGCATAATCAATAAAAACTTTTAAAATACAACACATTTATGAGGAAGTGAAGCCTCAGTGAAATGAAAATGAATCCTGTGCCTGTGTTACCTTTTTATTTATCTCTAATGGAGCCAGTAATAAAGTCAGTATTGTGACATCAATACATATTTTCTCTTTCTGTAAAATAGTTTAACATGGTTGATTATAATGTGTCAGAGGCATCAACAAAAGTTCAACCAATCAAATGTGACTTTGAGTGTGTAGAACAATGTGGCTGAGCTATGATTCATTTAAAACATTTTTATCTTAAATCAATATTATCTGTATTATTATCTATATAATTATTTATATTATTATCTATCACATCAGTGTTAATAATATACTCTGATACACTGATTTAGACCCAATTACTGTAAAACTACTACTGTTACTGTAATACTCCAAGCTCATAATACTGCAGTACTTTTACTGTAATACTTTAACTACATAAAACTTGTAATACTTATTTTACTGCAGTAGGATTTTTCATGCAGGACTTTTACTTGCACTGGAGCATTTGTACATTACTGTATTAGTACTTTTACTGCAGTAAAGTATCAGAGTACTTATTCCAGTAGGGGGAGACCGGGGATGGTTGACAGTGTCACTTTCACCAATAAGGGATGACATAAAAGTCTTGTGATCAATTTCATGTATAACCATTCCCTATCTGACCTTCCATGTGTGCAGGTTTTACATCAAAAATACAAATTTTCAGGTAAAGTAATTTTTTTGTATGAAGTCTATATTTTGACTAATACTGATACTGGTTAACTTTGAATTGTGGAACTTGAATAAGATTAAAGAGCAGGTCCTTAGGTAAAATGTGAGGCATTTTATCTACAGCTATTTAAACAATGGCTGTCACCTTTTAAGAAAGTGTTACTTACAACCATCCCAATTTTTTTTTCTATCCTACTCCATTTTTTGTGGGAGAGGAAAACAAATAGGAGTAAGTCTGCACATGTACTTAAGGCTGCACCAGATAAGGTGAGGCAGGGAAAGTCAGTAATGACAATCAGCAAAGACTTCTTTATCTACCATGTCACAGTGCAGATACTTCAAGAAAGCTGCCAGCGTGTACAATAATTAACTCAGCATAATGAAGTGTGATATTGTGGGCAAAGTCTACAGAGGAGGTGTTGCCTGGATACTTGATTGAGGCAGCAGACTTGTACTATGGACTCACACAAGATACACCTGCTGAGCATCTGACAGGTGCAGATTAGTGTGTATAGGAATTGGTTACAACTGTTTGTATCAGTTCCATTGCAACACTGATTAGATAACAGACACAGATACACACTCCAGTTCACGTTTGTGCATGCTTATTAATGTATTAACATGGATTATGAGTATTTGTACATGAGTGTATTAGTAGTTTTACTGCAGTAAAGTATCAGAGTACTTCTTCCAGTACTTACTGTTAGCAGTAATAATCTGAAGCCAATAGCAGCAGCTGCAGTTCTTCTTTAACCAGTCTGCTGAATGATTTTAGTTCAGTCACTTTGAGTTTGTTTCTGATCAGGATTAAATACAAACCTGATCTCATTTCCAGGATTTTGGATGTGTTTTTGGATTAAACAGCATCACAGACACAAGTGTTTCTACTTTTGCAGCAGCGCCGGTTTTTCTCTCTCTTCTCATTTCCTGGTTGCAACAGTTTCACTTTTGTACTTTGTACCCTGTGACTCAGGTGTTTTCTCCGTGTGAAGCTTCGGTAAGTGACAGTTTTCACTTATTTTACAGTAAAAAGCAGAAAGTCAAGCTGCTGTTAGTGTTGAGATGAGCTCAGCTGACTCTGATTAGTTCAGGACTGAGTGGGAATGAACTTTTGATCCAGACTCAGACGGATTTGTAGTGGTTCCTTTTTTTATCTCAGTCCGCCATTTTATGAGTTTGGTCTTTCTATAATATTCTCTAAAAGGCTGCAGGTAGTGGACGGTACCTTACTGAAATAGTCATGTTAGGTGTAGTATGAAGAGAAGGTAGAGCTGCTGCTGAAATAACCAACATTGGCAGCAGGAATACAGCGACTTTACAGCTGCTGCTGCGGTCGAGCGAGCTAGAGAGTGAATGAAGAGAGGGAGCGCTGACAGTAAGAAAGACGGTGAATCAGATCAATAATTATTTTCTGATTGTTTCACAACGGTTACAGAGCTCAGGATTCATCTATAAGTTGAGCTTTATTATAAACTATTCCACTATAAACCTGAGTCTGTAAATGTGCAGCTGAACACAGAACATCAATTACCGTCATGAAAATAAAGAAAAAAGGAAAGTCTCTGATGAAACAGCGGCTGGATGTGAAGTCTGAGTCTGACTTTACTGTGACTCATTCTACCAGTGACACGCTGTCAACTCTGAACATGATACACACACAGTGAAATAGTTCTTCATGACCGGGTGACTCAACATATATAACAGACAACCATAGGCTTGTCTTTAACTCCAAGAGTGTTACTTTATTACACAAACGTGTAGCCTGCATTACGCACTCCGGTAAACAGATGTTGTATCGAGATGAGTTTCCCCGTCGAGATGTGTTTCCCCTAGTCCCGCCCCCGTCCGAAATGGCCCGAACGGCGAAGGAAGCGCGTGTTCACAAAAAGCTCGTCCACGAGCAGTTGTGCTCGTACCACAGAGGTACTGTGGAGAGAGCTAAGGTTAAGGACTGTCTACTTATATTTTTAGACTGGGACAATATCACATGTATTTGTGTTTTCATGTCTTTATTGACACGACCAACTCCTGTTATTTCTATCAATAAAAATATAATTTTTAATATTATGGACTTTTGGAAGAAAGTGTGCTCATTCATTCATAGGCTAAATATAAATCGCTAATGTATCATATTTGTCTTAAATGCAGCTCCATTATAGCAGGTAAAGCACATACTGACAGCTTGGAACATTACTGTCAGATACTGTTCCCCCTATGTTTTTCATCAAGGGAGGCTCACACATCTTTCAAATTCACACTGCTGACTTCTTTCATCACCACTGATAAGTCCTGTGATTTTCAGGCTGATATCACCATATTTGACCATTTTAAGCAGGGGGAACGCATCCTGACAGCTTGAAATACAGCTATCAGAATGTGTTCCCCCTATGTTTTTCATGAAAGGAGGCCCAGACAAGAAGTGAAGGCTTTATTAACATTAAACAAAACATAAATAGCAAATACTTACTTTTTAGAGCATACAATTATTCTTCAAATTCAATCAATACAAAATTAAATGGCAAAATGTGCAATATTTAACAAATATCAACAAAAAAACCAAATAATTAAAAAAAAATAAAACATTCAAAATCAAGGGAAAATAAAATGTCAATGTCAATAGAAAATGTGTTATTGATACATGAACTTCCTTTCCTTTAGCATGCTGTGCATACAAATTTGTCCTCTGTATTTGGCCTTCCAACACATGTGTGGTGGAACCACCGTCCACAAGCATCACAGGATATCTGTAGTGCAAAAACATTAGAACATTTGTTTTATAATATAAATATCAATGTTAATTCCTTCACCAATATTAGCTTGGGGGATAATATTATTTTTAAGATGCAACTTGGGGGAACTTTCAGACATTTAAGAAAACGTTAATTGAGGACTGCAATTATTATGCAAGTTAGATAGGTCACAAACACTACCTGCATTCTACCTGCATGACCATGTCATGGATATGGCATGACCATTAACGTTCGGGCCATTTCGGACGGGGGCGGGACTAGGGGAAACACATCTCGACGGGGAAACTCATCTCGATACAACACCGGGAACTAGACACATCAAACATTGTATTACTCCGCCTACACATCACTAACATCATCATGAGTTAGTTAGTGTCTGTTGGACAAGTCCCCATGTGTTAGTGCTGTATTCCTTGATTTTAAAAAGGCATTTGACACCGTCAACCACCAAGTACTCTTAAACAAACTCACATTTTTTAATTTCTCTGATAACACCATGCTATGGTTTAAATCATACCTATCAAGCAGAACTCAATGTGTAACTTCTGACGGGGTCAAATCGCCTTTTCGCACTTCTGCCGTTGGTGTCCCGCAGGGTTCCATCCTTGCGCCTCTGTTGTTCTCACTATACATAAATGACCTTCCAGATGTGTGCCCAGACCTGAATGTCCAGATGTATGCAGACGATGCAGTCATTTTTACTCACGGTTCCAACTCTGACATTACTTCCAGCAAACTAACAAACGCTTTAACTAAGGTACAAGACTGGCTTAATAACAACTGCCTTATGCTCAATACAAAAAAAAACGGTTTGTATGACTTTCACCAAACGACCAGTAAACCAGAACAGATCAAACATATTCATTGGAGGAGAGGAACTTGAATTGGTAACGCAGTTCAAGTACCTTGGTGTTACACTAGACTCAAACCTCACTTTTAAAAAACACATCAAAAAAGTGGCCAACACAATAAGATTCAGCCTACAAAATTTTAAACAAATCAGACCCCTCATCTCGTCTGATGCAGCTAAATCTTACCTTCACTGTATGATTCTGTCCCACATTGAATATTGTTTTGTGGTATGGTCGTTTGCTGGTGTCACTACCCTGAAACCGATTGAACAACTATATAAAAAATCTATTAAGGTATTTGCCAGAAAATCCTATTCTTCTCATCACTGTCCAATTCTTGCGAGATACAAATTATTAAGTTTTGAAAATTTTAAAAGTTTTAAAAACAGCTGCCTTATCTATAAAACCCTCAATGGGCTGGCTCCTCCCCCATTAGAGGAATTTTTTAGACGGAGAGACAACACACTAAGCACCAGATCTGCCTCTAGAGGGGACTGTGAGGTACAGTTTAGACGTAGCCATATAGGCCAAAACTCATTAACTGTCCAGGGCAGTGCATGTTGGAATAGTCTCCCAACTCTGATCAGAGATAGTTCCACTTTTATTGCTTTTAAAAAACATCTTAAAGAATGGTTACTGTCCCACCAAATATGCACCCATGAATAACATTCTGACTAGCACTTTAATACAGTATTACTGTAGCCTTTATTTGTTACCATATCATATCCTGTACTGTATCCTAGGATAGAATTGCTGCTAACACTGTGCCTTCTTTTATTTATATATATATATATTTTTTTTATATATATATATTTTTTTTTTGTCTATTTTATTTTCTTTTATTTTCTTTTATTTTTTATATATATTTTAAGTTGTTTGTTTTTATGGTATGTCTGTCTGTCCTTTTAATGTGAGGACTACGGGTGGAAATTAGCCTTGGGCTAAACCCGGTATATTTACAGGACGTCATTGCACTAACTGTACATTAATATACATTGTCCTCGGCAAATAAACGATAAATAAAATAAAATAAAAATGACAGTATAAGTGCGCGGCACTATATAGTACTTTTCTCAACATGAAAAGATATTCTACCTGTTTTGCCACCATGGCTTAAAGGGGTGCATACCGCCTCCTACTGCACGATAGAATGTACAATTAACCACAATGATGCGCTGTATGAGACTACCCATATGTAATAACTACACATCACTCCAAGTACAACATTCCTCAGGGGCTGGACCCGGCCCTGGGGCCGCCAATTGAATAGCCGGGGTTTCTTATATACAGTCTATGGGTTTACACTGTAGTAAATTACACGATAACCCACAATGCATTTGATTCCTACCCGAGCTGAAATCATCAGGCTGAAGCTGATTTCATTTTAGCTCTAACTCTGTAAATATACCACTTTATCCACATTTCTAACCTTTTTAGGAAGAAAGTAAAGTAGCCCTTTAGATCCACAATGTGACGCTAATTTGTCCAAATAACACCTGTTTAAAGTTTTGTTCCTGTTCATTTTCGCAAAATAAAACACTGTTACCTTTTATTCTCTACTCTTATTGATCTACAAAGCATTTCATGTAAAACAACAAAGAACAACAAACTGAACTCATGGTGAAGGAGTGGAACCAGTTCCTCTCTCTCGACTTATGAGTTATTGTCAGATGATTTTCCCCCCCTATGATAACACATTAATTACATTTTAGGATTAAATTACCATGAAAAAAAATACTGGTTACATCCATTGATTCAACCTAGTGTCCAGTTGGTGTAACGAGTATTTTTTCATTAAAATCTGATTATATATGGGAATGTATATATATATATATATATATATATATATATATATATATATATATATATATATATATACATATGTGTGTGTAATCCTCTTTTGCAACGCAACACTATATTATTGTTTTTTCAAATGGAGGAATACTACAAATTTTTTTCTTTTTATTTGATGTTTTTAAATGAAGTCATTATTAGTATAAGTCCACTTAAATACACTGTAGGTGGATAAAATATTTAATATCATTCTTTTGTGGTTACACCATTTGACATTTTCAGGAGCATTCAGTCTTACTTTTGGTAAAGAAAATGGTGCAAATGTCATTTCAAATGATATAAAACCAACAAAAATACTAAATGTACATTTTAACAAACCTGATGCTGCTTTTAAATCTATTTTTAAAATGCTTTGTATTGCTCATGCTGCCAACCCTTACTTGTTACTGACCCATAAACTGATGATTAATTCTTAATTTCTTTGGTTTTAACTTCATGCTTTTGTCTCAGTTTTATTAGTATCAGGATGCAGAGGCAGAGAGCAGACTCTCCTGAACCCAGCTGTGTGTCCATGAAGAGTGACTGGTCTATAGATCCTCCTATAGATGGACAACCTGCTTATCACAGGTAAGAATTTGACATCCAGTAATCAGAGCAGCATTTACAGGAGTTCATTTTGTCATCATGACAGAACATCTTTAATAAGCTGAGTGCAGATTTGATTCATTAAATGTTCTTAAACGTGATGTTTTCTCCACAGAGTTCAGCAGCAGAGCTCAGAGGTTCCCAGTGATCAGCAGCATCAAACACAGCTGGACTCCATATTTATGGTGTGTACATGTACAAACACACATTTTACTATTAACTCCGTCAACCACAGATGAAATACTAAAGTAGCATTCAGGTCCTAACAGTGTCCATGCTGCTCTGTTTAGACCAGCAGGCCTTCAGACTGACACATGAATCACATGTTGTGTTCTACCAGTTTAAATGAAATGTTCACTTTATCTTTCTGTTCCAGCTGCTGGAGGAGAACATCGTCACTTTTGTGAAGAACGAGCTGAAGAGACTCCAGAGGGGTCTGAGTCCAGATGACCCAGATTGGTTAGAGAGTCAGAGTGAGGATGAGGAGGTGTTGGACGGTGAAGAGGAAGAGCAGCGGAGGAGCAGCAGAGAGGCATTTCAGAAGATCACACTGCACTTCCTGAGGAGAATGAAGCAGGAGGAGCTGGCTGAGTGTCTGCAGAGCAGTAAGAGGATTTTAACAGATTTAACATGATGGAGAGGAAATGGAGGCAACAGGGGAGAGGTTTATATTTCAAACTCTGCTTTAAATATGCTGCACACATCTGCATCAGATCAGAGGCTGTTTGTCCTCCACTGATGAGCTGAATAAAACTGATGGAGGAGGAAAAACTACACAGACACACTTACATGTTCAGATTTCTAGACTTTCTGAGGGTTCCACTCACTGATTTCATTTGTTGTTTGTTCATTCAGGAGCTCGTGCTCGAAAGTGTCGACGTAAACTCAAGTCTAACCTGGAGAAGAAGTTCCAGTGTCTGTTTGAGGGGATCGCTAAAGCAGGAAACCCAACCCTTCTGAATCAGATCTACACACCGCTCTACATCACAGGGGGATGGACTGCAGAGGTCAATGATGAACATGAGGTCAGACAGATTGAAACAGCATCCAGGAAACCAGTCAGAGCAGTAATCAGACAAGAAGACATCTTTAAAGCCTCACCTGGAAGAGATGAACCAATCAGAACAGTGATGACAAAGGGAAAGGAAGGCATTGGGAAAACAGTCTTAACACAGAAGTTCACTCTGGACTGGGCTGAAGACAAAGCCAACCAGGACATACACTTCACATTTCCATTCACTTTCAGAGAGCTGAATGTGCTGAAAGAGAAAAAGTACAGCTTGGTGGAACTTGTTCATCACTTCTTTCCTGAAACCAAAGAAGCAGGAATCTGCAGGTTTGAAGAGTTCCAGGTTGTGTTCATCTTTGACGGTCTGAATGAGTGTCGACTTCCTCTGGACTTCCATAACACTGAGATCCTGACTGATGTTACAGAGTCCACCTCAGTGGATGTGCTGCTGACAAACCTCATCAGGGGGAAACTGCTTCCCTCTGCTCGCCTCTGGATAACCACACGACCTGCAGCAGCCAATCAGATCCCTTCTGAGTGTGTCGGCATGGTGACAGAGGTCAGAGGGTTCACTGACCAACAGAAGGAGGAGTACTTCAGGAAGAGATTCAGAGATGAGGAGCAGGCCAGCACCATCATCTCCCACATCAAGACATCACGAAGCCTCCACATCATGTGCCACATCCCAGTCTTCTGCTGGATCACTGCTACAGTTCTGGAGGATGTTTTGAAAAGCAGAAAGAGAGGAGAACTGCCCAAGACCCTGACTGAGATGTACATCCACTTCCTGGTGATTCAGATCAAACTGAAGAACATCAAGTATGATGGAGGAGCTGAGACAGATCCACACTGGAGTCCAGAGAGCAGGCAGATGATTGAGTCTCTGGGAAAACTGGCTTTCGAGCAACTGCAGAAAGGCAACCTGATCTTCTATAAATCAGACCTGACAGAGTGTGGCATCGATATCAGAGCAGCCTCAGTGTACTCAGGAGTGTTCACACAGATCTTTAAAGAGGAGAGAGGGCTGTACCAGGACAAGGTGTTCTGCTTCGTCCATCTGAGCCTTCAGGAGTTTCTGGCTGCTCTTCATGTCCATCTGACATTCATCAACTCTGGAGTCAATCTGCTGGAAGAACAACAAACAACATCCTGGTGGTCTAAAGTCCTTAAAGACAAATCAACACGTTTCTACCAGAGTGCTGTGGACGAAGCCTTAAAGAGTCCAAATGGACACCTGGACTTGTTCCTCCGCTTCCTCCTGGGTCTTTCACTGCAGACCAATCAGACTCTCCTACGAGGTCTGCTGAGACAGACAGGAAGTAGCTCAGAGACCAATCAGAAAACAGTTGAGTACATCAAGAAGAAGTTCAGTGAGAATCTGTCTCTAGAGAGAAGCATCAATCTGTTCCACTGTCTGAATGAACTCAATGATCGTTCTCTAGTGGAGGAGATCCAACAGTCCCTGAGATCAGGAAGTCTCTCCACAGATAAACTGTCTCCTGCTCAGTGGTCAGCTCTGGTCATCATCTTACTGTCATCAGATCTGGACGTGTTTGACCTGAAGAAATACTCTGCTTCAGAGGAGGCTCTTCTGAGGCTGCTGCCAGTGGTCAAAGCTTCACATAAAGCTCTGTAAGTGAACACAGAACTATCCAGATTAATGTAGTTAAATATTTGCATATTAATATTTACAATTGTTTCTTTTTTTCTGCTGATTCTTCTTCAGGTTGAATGACTGTAACCTCTCAGAGAGAAGCTGTACAGCTCTGTCCTTAGTTCTCAGCTCCCAGTTCTCTAGTCTGAGAGATCTGGACCTGAGTAACAACAACCTGCAGGATTTAGGAGTGAAGCAGCTTTCTGCTGGACTGGAGAGTCCACACTGTGGACTGGAATCTCTCAGGTCATTTTCTATGATTATGTCTATAAAGTAATATTCAGATTCATAAAACACTGGACAAGATGGTGTTACTATCCATTGTGCCATTAGATGTTTTACACATGAGTCACATGAGCTTCCTTGATGGTGAGAGTGGCGTGTGGGGGGGGGGGGGGTGTACCTTGTCAATTTAGGACACATCGTCAGTAGTGTTCCTTCGAATCACGGGGTGTTTCGGCCCTTTAACACTAAACACCCTCATCAAAGGTGGCCAGCTACGGGGTGATCAAGCCCGAGCTTGTGTCCCATGCCCAATTACAAGTCCAAGGGACTATGCATGGCAGGGGCGTCCACTCCCCTGAGTCAGGCTTGGAACTGACCGCATACCTTGGTCCCTCATCTCCTGGTTGGGAGAAAGGGTGTTGGATGAGTGAGCCTAGTGAGTGTGCCCTGATGTTTTTTGAGCCCAGCAGGGGTCCTTCCGCTTCATCCAAATCCACTGGCTGCTTCTTTCAGCTGCTTCAGACATGGATTTAATTATCTGTCGCAGTGCCTGTCCTTGGATACCAACATCTTTTAAAAACCTGATGGTAGAAGCGGCCACAAAACCTCGGCATCCTACTTCCACTGGGTACACTTGCGCGTTCCAGCCACGATGTTGTGCATCAGCCGCCAGCTCTGTGTAGCGCAGCTTCTTGCGTTCGTAGGCTTCCTCTGTTGCCCCCTCCCACGGGACTGTGAGCTCAATGATGTTGACGGCTTTGAGAGAGGGAGACCAGAGTACCAAGTCTGGTCTGAGTGTTGTAGCTGCTATCTCTGGTGGGAAGATCAGTTGCTGTCCAATATCAACAAGCATCTTCCAATCCTGAGCCATGCCCAACTTTCCAAGTTTTGGCTTGGTAGGGGGGTGTTTGGGTTTTGGCTGTCCCTCTCGAATGAATGTTTGAGCTTTGATGGAGTTGGATGCCCTAGGTGAGGAGTTGATGTTGGATCTCTTTGTCTCCAGAGCTGCTGCCAAACTTTTGAGGACCTGGTTGTGCCTCCAAGTGTAGCGCCCCTGTGTGAGGCTGGTTTTACACCCGGTCAAGATGTGCCTAAGGGTAGCTGGAGATGGACAGAGGGAACAGGTTGGA
Source organism: Scomber japonicus (assembly GCF_027409825.1). Taxonomy (NCBI): domain Eukaryota; kingdom Metazoa; phylum Chordata; class Actinopteri; order Scombriformes; family Scombridae; genus Scomber; species Scomber japonicus. The sequence goes on along the minus strand of NC_070579.1, from coordinate 2,927,774 downwards.
TCTTCCCCATACCAGTCCTGGAGGTTTTTTTGAGATGGTAGCACATCGTATGTTGCTCTGATGATAAAGCTTATGGTGCTTGCCTCCATTTCCCAAAGTTGCCTCCAGCTGAGTTCTCTCCTCTCCAGCCCTTCCCATCTGGTCCATTGTCCCTGTTTGGCAAGAGACACAGCCTTTGCATTTCTTCCAGCCTCCTCCTGGTGGCGCACCTCTTCTACCACCATTCTCCTCCTCTCTGAAGTTGAGGCCTTGCTCCAAGATGGTTTTCTTGGTGCAAGCCCAAAGCCTCCTCTTCCCATCTGGACATGCCCCACAATGTCAGTATGCCTTAGAGCTGACATGGCATGCTGTGCTGCATCTGATGGTGTCCATTTCCGTCCAGTTGACAGTGGCGGTGCAGCCTTGCTGATGGTCTGGTCTCTGGAGTCCCTCAGCGTCAATAGGAGCCTTACTTTAGAGCACTTGTACTCTTCAACAAGGCTTGTAATTGGTAGCTGAAGGACTCCTTTGCCGTAGAGACCAATGTTAGTCAAACAGCGGGGAACTCCAAGCCATTTCTTGACATAGGCAGTCACAGTTTGCTCCATCTTTTCCACAGTTGTGATTGGGATGTCGTAGATGGTCAACGGCCACATTATCCGGGGGAGAAGTCCAAATTGCAAACACCAGAGCTTCAGCTTCCCTGGCAGGAGTGTCCCGTTGATGCTTTGCAAGTTGTTGCTAAGGTCCTGTCTTATCTGCTTCACCTGGTCCTTGTCCTTGAGGCTTGCATTGTACCATCTGCCCAGGCTCTTGATGGGGTGTTCAGACACTGTTGGTATGGGGTCTTCATCAATGCAAAACCTCACGTTTTTCAGCTTTCCCTTGACAATGGAGATACTCCGAGATTTGCTCGGCTTGAATTTCATCCGGGCCCACTTGATGTTTTCCTGCAGCTTGCCAAGTAGCCGCCTGGTGCAAGCTGCAGTGGTGGTCAGTGTGGTCATGTCATCCATGAAAGCTCGGATGGGTGGTAGACGAATGCCATTTTTAGTTCGTTCTCCTCCAACCACCCACCTCGAGGCCCTGATGATGATCTCCATGGCCATTGTGAAGGCCAGAGGTGAGACTGTACAGCCGGCCATGATGCCGATCTCCACACGTAGCCAGGAAGTTGTGAAGTCTGTAATATTTTGTTTCCCCCAAATTTTTAGTTTACATGAAGAGTTCTTGTACTAATATTTTCTGTACCTTCTGAGCCAATGTGTTGTAATATCAAGTATACAGTAAGTAAAATTCCTTTCACACCAACATGTGAGTCAGAATAGAAGTTTAAGTAATTTATTGAAGAGTCAATGTGCATACCGTAACGTAAAACATCTGTAAATTTCTATTAAATCTTCTCACTGTCTTTAGAAATGTTGTCAAACAATATTTAACTTTAAAGACATTTTTGCTGCCAAAGTAAAAACAGAATGGCATCAGATTGAACTCCGAGCTATGGGGCACTGTTTGTAAAGTTGCTCACACTGAAAATAACATCAATATTTTGCCAGAGTTAGTTTCAAACAGTGTTTAAAAAAATGGTAACATCACCTCTCACCACATTTACAGCAATATTTGTGACCTTAGAAATATATTAAATAGTTAAATATAAATATTAAATATAAATATAAATATGAATATAAGTGGTAAATCTAAATCTAAATGCTAAATGTTAAATCTAAATCTAAATGTTAAATGCTAAAATGCAAATTCACACTGCGGAAGTACCAAAATAAAAGCTTGTCAGACAGTATTTATAGAATAAAAAAACTAATATCTATTATTTACTAACGGCAACAACGTCAGTTGCCCTTACTGCTGTTGATGACCACAGCTGGTCAAGGAGCTGTACAGACTGTCACCACCGGCCACATTGATATGTTTTGTATTATTCAACAGCAATAAATGCCGTGAACTCAGGGAGGAAGCTTGTCGAGTGGTCTATTCTGTCTATGCATGCCCTTTGCAGTAGCCTCAGATCACAATAACACAGTTTCCTCCACTTTAATATATGTATCTTAGACATGAGAACCTCTTAAGCCCGCTGCATAGAATTACAGCTATTGTGAACTGAGATGTTGCAGACGGTGGAGTGTATCGATGGATGCGGGGGCAGGATTGTGCTGCCCAAAGTGCTGCCTGTAGTACAGGTCATAAATCCTGCGTCGAATAACATTTCTCCAAACATGTTTTTTGTTATTTTACCTAGTTATTATCATGCTAATGTACTGTATGTTCAAGTGTTCATTTCCCCCAGTAAGTTGATGTGAATTCATTTTTTTATTCTAAACACACAGTCTGACCATTTCGAGCTTTTATTTTGGTACTTCCGGTTACTGTGAATTTGCATTTTAGCTAAATATTTTGTTTCATTCCAAACATTTAGATTTAACATTTAACATTTACATTTACATTTAACATTTATATTTATATTTAGCATTTAGTTTTAGATTTAACATTTAACATTTAGGTGTAACATTTAATATTTAGATTGAACTATTTAATATTTTTCTAAGGTCATAAATATTGCTGTAAATGTGGTGAAAGGTGATGTTAAAAGAATTCACACCATTTTTTAAAACACTGTTTGAAATTAAATGTGGCAAAATATTGATGTTATTTTCAGTGTGAGCAACTTTACAAACGGCGCCCCATACTGAGCTTCAGCAATTTCAGCCTTGAGCAGCAGCATGTTGTTTATCTCCTACTACTAACCTAAAATTTACCTGCATGACACCAACATACAGCAGGGGGCGCTGAGTGTGAACATAAAGACCTGAAGAACAAATCCTGTTTACTGAGTTGAGAATCTTTTTAAGCTCATTAGATGAACTGTTGTGTGTCTCCAGTCTTTCAGGCTGTCTGATCACAGAGGAAGGCTGTGCTTCTCTGGCCTCAGCTCTGAGCTCCAACCCCTCCCATCTGAGAGAGCTGGACCTGAGCTACAATCATCCAGGAGACTCAGGAGAGAAGTTTCTGTCTGCTGGACTGAAGGATCCACACTGGAGACTGGACACTCTCAGGTATGAACAGACAATTTGTGACAACCCGGATAAACCCCCGTACACACAGGAAACTTCCCTCTCGCTTCCCTATTTCCGTGAGTCGGAAGGAGAAAGAGGGTGAGAGAGAGACTGTGGACCAGTTGAGACAGTAACAGGTCGTTGTCAGAGCAGCAAAGCTCTGTGCACGTATCAGAAAGAAAAATAATGTAGTTAGCCTGTTATAATTCTCAACAACAACAAAATGGAATAGCGATCAGCTGATCCTGAGGCATTGTTCCTACGTCCTTCAGATGAAAATAATTAATAAAGCACACACACACTGAATGGACTTGTAAGTAGGCAGACGGTTTTTTGTTTGTTTTTTTAAAAACTTTATTTAACTGATTTTTTTTGACATATTAACTGATTTTTTTTTTTGGAAGAACTTAAAAGAACTGAATTGACAAGTGAACAGAGCTGATTTATTTTTGAACAGGAATTGCTTTATTTCTGAAGTCTGGTCTGAAGTGCCTATTTTATTTTCAAACTAAGAAGAAAGCAGATTTGTTGTGGCTTTTTCCTGCTGATTTCAATACAACCTTTTGCCTCCATATGTCAATGTGGTGTGAAAATGGTGTTATCTGTGAAAAAGTTTTGTCCTTGTGTGGGGTTTGAAGTACAGACACACTGACTTAATAGACAAGACAATCTTACATGCCAGGACCTGGCTGGCACCCCAATCAACTGAAAAAGAGAAAAACAAACTCAAACCATCACACTCTCAGGTACGGACAGATGGACAGACACTCTGACTAACTGAGGGACTCTGGCTCATGTTTAATGGTGGATATGAGTGATGGTGTATGAAACTGATTGTGTCTTTGTCTCTTCCTCCAGGATGGACCATGGTGGACCGCAGAGACTGAAACCTGGTGTGAGGAAGTGTGAGTGTGTTTTCAGTTTGATTCATGAGAAAAACTGGATGAAATATGTAAAAGAAGTGAAAAATGTTCAAAATGATGGAAAATGTGTTTTGGCAGAAATGGTTGTGGCCTAAACTGACATTTAACTTGAACCAATTAATCTGTAGTGGCGATTTGTTGCTAACTTAAAAAAGGGGAAAAAAGAAAAATATAAATAAAATGAAAATAAATAAACCCAAATTCAAACAGCCACTGAGACACCTCGGCAATTAATCTTACATAGAGGAGAAAAGTGCATTGTCCAGACAAGCTTAGCATTTCTATGGTTTATATCAGGGACGTGCACATGATTATAGAGGGGCAGGGGCTCAAACTCAGAAAAGGGCAGTATTGGCCTTTTCCACTACACAGCTCCAGCATGACTCGACTCGCCCCGGCTCGCCTCGACTCGTTTTTTTTTTGTTTCCACTAGGGATAGTACCTGGTACCTGCTACTTTTTTAGTACCTGCTCTGCTGAGGTTCCAAGCGAGCCGAGCCGATACTAAAATGTGACGTCATCAGACTGCCGGCCTCTGATTGGTCAGAGAGTCGCTGGAAGAGTCATGAGCCGTCCCACACAAGAATCAAACCCGGCATTTTTAAATCCCAACAACAGCGTTACAGCCGTACGGCTCAATTTTCTTGCTTTGTGTGTGACAGAAAGACACATACAGCAGCAAGTACACCATCGCCTCCATGTCCTCCGTTGTTTATGTGTTTGTGTCGCGTATAAAACCAAGTCACGGCAGTTTCGTGGAGCCGTGCTATGACGACCCCGCCCACGCTGAGTACATACTTCTTTGTAATGGGCGAGTCGAGTTGTGCTGGAACTGTGTAATAAAAAAAGAGCCATATGTGCGCGCAGAGCGCGCCAAATTTGTTTTCCGGTCCATTACGCGATATGGAAATTAATGTATAATTAAAAAATAAAGTGCTAATAGAAAGCTAACTACTTAGCTGTGTGTCCTGTGTAGGTGAAAATGATGCAATTGACATTTCTTTTGTGTCAACAAATTATTGTCAACATGAGTTCATTCACATTATCAAAGTCACAATAAACTTTATATCTAAACCTCGGATCTGTACTTCAGACCTGTAGTGAGGAAAATATGATCCGCCGTAAACACGGTGCATTTTATTTTGAAAATTAACCAGGTGTTTTATTTTGTATTTTGTACACGACTTCCTGTCCCGCACGATCTGCTCTGTGCTGAAATGACGTAAGGTAAATAGAAGCTGACACATTGATTAAAATAGAGCGTTTTTTCTGAAATATTACCCATAGTTAAGCACGTAGAATAAGTGGACGGTGACTAGTTAGATCATAACTCACAGGTTCAAGTTGCTCCACTGACAGTCTCCTCAGAACTGCTTCTCTCCCTGTATTACAAAAAAATGGGTACAGTTTTGATACTGCCGTTTTTTTTTTTTTTACATCCCTAACAGGAATGTATTAATGTTATTTAAACACACACACACACACACACACACAGGGCACTTTTTAATACGAGGCAAAAAGGGCAGGGGCTCAAGCACCCCTAGGGCCCTATGTGTGCACTTGCCTGGTTTATATTACCATTTTTGCATGCGCGCAAAAGAACAATAGAGTCTCTCTTGACCTGGTAAAAAAACGTGTCTCCTTCCTGGTGCCTGCTGCTCCTCTACATGTAGCCTACCTATTGTCAGACCGGAGGCCTGTACTACGAAGCTGGATTAACCTACCCAGGATATCTCTCTGTTACCTGGGTTGATTTATCCAGATATTCGCAGTCTAGGATAAGCGGTACTACGAAGCTGGTTATCAACTCGGTAAATCAACCCAGGGTTTTCCAATCTGGATCTCTGCGCGCTCACATAAAGGGGAGGTGTTTGCAGCGTCTGACCAATCACAAACATGGAGAAACCCTGCAGAGCAGACTAAACCATGGAGGAGCAGACAATTATTCTTCAACAATATGAAGAATTCAAACATCATCCAGGCCAAAAGCAACACTGTTGCTGCAGCAAAAGCCAGGAAGCAATGCTGGCAGAAAATAGCCGACTCTGTTAATGTGTAAATTCACGAGATCATACAATATTAATTTATCGGACAATTTTAACGGACAGCACTCTGATCACACAATGCCACTTTATTACTGCACAGACGTTTGGGGCAGACAAAGTGACATTGTGTGATCAGAGTGCTGTCCGTTTTTTACTGCACGCTGCAAGTCTCACTCTCAAGACGCGTTCACAGACACTCGGGAAAAACAGCACTTTAACTGAACAGAACAGAAACTGGCTTAAACTCTCAAATTTTATAACACAAAACAGTAACATGCCCAGTTTGTTACAATATTTTGGATTTTATGAGTTGTATCTCCACCAGGATGCGTTTCCCTTATTAAGGTATAAAATGATCATAATGGTAAAAACACTTACATGTGTTATTTAACATAGAAAAGTGATACAATCTGGTCATTAATATCACACATACTAGTTTCTAAACTGATTTTTATAAATTCTATCAAAGTATAGACCTACCACAAGCTTCAACACGATGTTAAAGACTCTGTATCTCCTGGTGCACGCTGCCTGTTTAAGGGTTAAACATGCAATTAAAAATGTGATTAATCGCGATTAACTATGGGAATTCTGCGATTAATCGTGATTTAAAAAATTAATCGTTTGACAGCCCTAATATATATTATACACACAAATATATAGCTACAGTTACAGTGAATTCAAAATGTGCCTACTATTCCCAACTGTATTTATTTATTTTCTATCATCATTAAAGCTGCAATTGGTAAGTCTGTAAAGACAGCATTACATGAAACTAGTAATCTGTAAAAAAAAAAAAAAAAACAGGCTCATTTAGCCCGCCAACTGCTCCTACTGCAAATTGTCAGAATCCACCGCGGCCGGAAAAAAAGACCCAATCAGAGCGAGGATTGTGTCTGATGGAGTGTCTGACAGCTGTCAATCACTGCTCACGCACACAGGCCCCTCCACCTTCCTCCTCACAGCCCCCTCCCTCTTCCTTCCTCCTCACAGGCCCATCCCCCTTCCTCCTCACAGGCCCATCCCCCTTCCTCCTCAGCTCGGTCAAGCTCATATCTCCGAGAGCGGCTTCAGGAGTGTAGGGAAAGTAATGGCAGCAACAACCACTGCATGCAAATGGTCGCGTGCCGTCGCACGCACATCAGCCTGCTCTGGGGGAGGGACTTTGGAGGCAGGGTAGGAGTGCAGCGGAGAGGGAGGGGGAGGGATCTGAAAGTTGTACTTCAAATTTCCTCTCTCTCCTCAAAATTTCCAACTGCAGCTTTAAAAAAATTATTTATTTACTATAAAGTAAACTTAAAGTCTATTATTTGCAGGACCAAAAGAAAGTGTGTGACTAAAACATTTAATTAAAAATGAGCACTGTTTCCTTCCATGGTGTAAATAATTGTGAGAATCGTATAATCGTGATTTTTCATTTCACAATAATTGTGACACTAAAATCTGACATTGTGACATCCCTACTTGACAATAGTATACACTGCTGATTCTCTTTTATCCTCTGGATCATCAGTGGGATCACAGCCTGATCCATATCAGATACGGGCCACTCCTGCTCTGACAAAGAGAGGAACTTTAGTCATTTGCTTCAGAGGTGCAACTCTGGGTTTTCCCACAAGAAACAAAACAAAACATGCACATTATCACCATCTTCCAGTCTCAGTGTCTCAGGACACTGTGCCATAACCTGACTGGCATCAGAAAAATGATGCATTTGTGCTGTTACAGATGTTTCAAAGTTCTGGGGTTTAATACAGCCATTTGCCTTGAATTCACTCATTCTTTGTAGATCTCTCAGCCAATCTGACCATTGTTTGGAGAAGGAGCTGGCAATTTGTTTATACCACTTCAGATTTCTTGGCTAACATGGTAAAAGGGGCCAAAAACCCTAATTGATCATACAGTGTGCTGACCATAGATAAAATACCTCTCCTGGTCTGTGGTCTCTGCTGTACTGAAGCTGGGAATCTGAACTGGTCAGATTCAACACACCACTGCAGTCCAAGTGTCCTTTCCATAGGAAGCTGGTCTGTGTCCAAATCCAACTCTTTCATCTCTGTTGCTCTGATGTTGCCTGGGATTGATATCAACACAGAACGGCTGTTTGTCACCGATTTTCGGAGTCTGAATCCAGCTTTGTCACTGAGTATAGTCAAGTACTTTACATCTCTAATCATCCATCTCTCTCTGAGACTGTGGACTTCAGACAGTCATCAACATAAAAGTTATGATTGACTGTACTGATCACTTCAGCAGGAAAATCAGATGCATTACCTTCTGCAGATCTCCTCAAGGCATAATTGGCACAACTTGGGGATGACACAGCTCCAAATAAGCACTCTCATTCGATATTCCACTGGTTCTTGGTCAGTGTTGCCACGAAGCCACCAGAGAAAGTGAAAAAAATTCACATATTTATCAGGCACCCTCACCTGATGAAACATGGCATGTATATCAGCCATGACTACAACAGGTTCTTTACTGAACTGAATGAGTAAAAATCGAATCAACAGATGATAAACTGCAGCTGTATTGTGTCTCATTCTCTCCATCAGATGCCTGTGAACTGGAACTGGATCCAAACACAATGAACAGAAACCTCAAACTATCTGACAACAACAGGAAGGTGACGGATGTGATGGAGGATCAGTCATATCCTGATCATCCAGACAGATTTGACTCCTGGCCTCAGCTGCTGTGTAGAAATGTTCTGACTGGTCGCTGTTACTGGGAGGTCGAGTGCAGAGGAAGAGTTTATATATCAGTGAGTTACAGAAGAATCAGCAGGAGAGGAAACAGTGATGACTGTATGTTTGGATGGAACGATCAGTCCTGGAGACTGGACTGCTCTGATGGTCGTTACGCTGTCTGGCACAATAAGACAAGAACACCCTCCTCCTTCTTCTTCTCCTCCTCCTCCTCCTCCTCCTCTGTCTCTAACAGAGTAGCAGTGTATGTGGACTGTCCTGCTGGCACTCTGTCCTTCTACAGAGTCTCCTCTGACACACTGATCCACCTCCACACCTTCAACACCACATTCACTGAACCTCTGTATGCTGGGCTTGGGTTCACCTGGTCCAGATCTGGTTCCTCAGTCTCTCTGGTTCCTCTGTAGGAGGGAGAGTCTCTCTGGTTCCTCTGTAGGAGGGAGAGTCTCTGTGTCCTCTGTAGGAGGGAGAGTCTCTCTGTGTCCTCTGTAGGAGGGAGAGTCTCTCTGTGTCCTCTGTAGGAGGGAGAGTCTCTCCTGTGGACAGAAACTCTGCTGACTGAAGATCGGCTGCTGAAATCAAACATCACACACACTCTGCACTGTGAAGCAGATCTGTCTCAGACTCAAACACTCAGTTATTTTTCCTTCTACATGATTCATTGATTAGTGTCAGTTGACTCTGCTGTTGTTACTGTCAGGATCCAATGAGCAGCATGCAGCTCTATTCATGTTTCAATCTAATAACATCTGTCCAGCTGTGGAAGCCTACAATGTTTTTGTGCCTTTCACATGTATTTTATCTCAACAACCAATCAATAAACCAATCAATAAAAGCAATTTTTACAAAAAATGGCAATCCATCATCTCTGTAAATACTCTTACCTCTTTGGACCACATTTGAGATTTCTTTTTTTAATTATTTACTTATTTTTAACGCACATATTTTTCCTTTGAGGTTGGCATCTTGTACATCAATTTTATGACATTTTTCTCCCTGTTATATTTGTTATAGCTCTTACTTATGATTTAGTTTTACTTTATTTTGTCTATGTATTCATTTATTCATGTTTGGTAAATGTTCTTTCTTTTCTCCTTTTGAGGGTTGTAATGGGTGGATGGGATTAGTTGGTGTTCTGTTCCTCTGTTCTAACACCACCAGTGGGGGGAAATATAAAACTACTGGAACATATCTGTACATTATACTTGTCATCTGTACTTTACTGGTTTCCAATAAAGAAATACTTTTTTTTATGAGGAAGTGAAGCCTCAGTGAAATAAAAATTAATCCTGTGTCTGTATTACATGTTTATTTATATGTCCTGTAAACAGCGTGCTCCAGTTGTCTGCAGCTAATTATTGATGAGCTGTTACTGCTGTAGTATGGTGTGTGTGTATATATATGATATAATAATTGTGTGTGCTGCTTCAGTGTGTTGATCAGAAGTATTTCAGACACTCGTTGCTGTGATGTTTCAGTATTTACAGACCAAACTGAGCTGCAGCAGTGACACCGAGTATGAGCTCAGATCTGCTTAAAAACAGCCACAAACTCTGTTGTTTTTACGTTATAATAGAAAAACAAAGCTCCAGCTTCTTTGTAATAATAAAGACTCTCTGAAGAAATCACCTCTGTCATTCTGCTGCAGTTTAGTCAGGATCAGTCAGGCTGAGAGGAGCAAAGCTGCTTTATAGTTAATTAATACATCAGTCAGAGGAAGGATTCTGATTGACAGTTTTTATCGTATCAAATTACTCTGAAAGTTTTTTATTAACTTTTATTTAACCAGGAAGTCAAATTGAGATTAAAACCTATTTTGCAAGTGAGACCTGGCCAAGAGAAGCAGCATCTCACATACAACAGGACAACAATAACAGAATAACAAAATATAAAGTGCGAAACATAAATCATAATAAAGACAGCAATAAATAGGGACATCTCGATTGTTCAATTAAAACAACTGCAACTAGAAGTGAGAATGTCTCGTATTCTACGTTTAAAATCATTTAAAGGGTCGAAGGTTTCTAGTTTCAGTTTGGATTGAAGATCATTCCAGAACCAGGGGCCGTAATAATTTCATTTTCCAATTTCACTTCTGACAGAAAGTATTTTGACATGAAGCTGAATGTAATAGTAAAAGGGTGAATTTCTGACTCAGGTATGAAGTGAAGTTGCCTGAGATCACTTTGTAGAGCAAGATATACCAATGTCAGATTGGTCATTAATGTGGCCCAGTCTGAACAGAGCCAAATCCCATCTGGACACTGGCTAAAAACAGTGTGGCCAGTCTGAACACAAACATGTTCAAACTTTGTTGTTGTTGTTGGTTTACATTTTATTTAAATGAACAGAATATTGACTTCATAGTGTTCACTTTGTGGTTGAGTGAATATAAAGTTAATGTGAAGTCAGATTTTTTTGTGTGAAAGAGCAAATCTGTTACTGTCATTATAGAGAGAACAATATGCCCATTATTTATTTAATCATTTAATCATTTGGTCCATTAAATATCAGAAAATGGTGAAAAATGTCAATCAGTGTTTCTCAAAACTCAACACGACTCAAATTTCTTGTTCTGTCCAAAACTAAAATTCTGTTTACTGTCAAAGAGAACTAAAGAAATCAGAATCACATTTAAGAAGCTGAAGTAGAAAATGTCCCAAAATAATTAATCAGTTATCAAAAATAGTTAGTGATTAATTTTCATTTGACTAATCAATGAATCAACTGATTAATTATTTGAGACATTTTTCAAGAAAAACACTCAAATTATCTTCTTCAACTTCTTAAATGTGAATATTTTCTGGTTCTTCTGTGACAGTAAACTGAATATCTTTCAGCTTTGGACAAAACAAGCAAGTTGTAGAAGAGAAACCAAAGACATGAGCTACTGATCATGAGCCAAAGTCCTTAAAAGTACTGATTTTTCTATCAGATTTTCACCACTTCATCGAGTTTGTTAAAATTAAAACTAGAAAAGTTGTATAAAAAAGCACACACACCTGCACACGTCGTCAACTTTATTGATTCATTAGACATCTGTACTTGGATTTAGCTCACATGGCTTTAGATTACATTAGAACTTTCCAGTGGTGACAGATGCTCACTAGTTTCTGTATTTGAGCACGAAAGGTTCTTTTAACCTTTGCCAACAGTTCAGAAAAGCTAGTAAATGGAGATTCAAGCAGAAATTCAGGTTCCTGTCCAAATGCAGCAAACATTTCTGCAAATCTCCCGAAAATCAGCAAAAGAAACTGTAGTGAATGTTTGTTTCCATCGACTCCTGTTGTGTGAATGTGAGTTATGAGCCTCTCCATCACTGTGAAATGAGCCTCGATACACTGCTAATGATCCGATATATTAAAGATATAAACTGTCAAAGCAATACAATACGATTCACCCCCATCGTGATGTGGTACGATACGATTCGACATGATGCAAAAGAAAGATTCTCGGCAATTCAACATGGTACAGAGTTTGAGTTTATTTCTTAAGCAAACAGCAAATCATAAATTAATTCAAAAATGACGTAATACAGCAGTAAGTCTTATTTATGCTGTTTCTTGTTTGGCCTCTAAAAAGACATCTGAACCTTTCACAAACTCAAGATCTGTGACCCAAACAATTACTGTCGAAATACTTTAATAATCCACTTTTTCCGATGTGTGGAACAATATTTCTGGAGTGTGAGTTCAACCTGCAGCGTTTTGGCCGTGAACCACTTCGCTGTAGTCTGTTAGTACGCTTAAGAAACAGTTACGAGAGGAGGAATAACAATCTAAATATCAAATTATTGGTCATAAATGAAATTATTTGGTCACATTTCTGAAGAATAAAGGCAAACTGTCTCTGTTAATATTTATATATGAATTAACAATGCAAAGATATTTCAAACTATGCCTCTGAATTTCATCCCAGCTCATTTCGATCGGGGTAATTTCATCGTGAACATTAATGTAGATCGGGGAATCCTCCCATCCCCTGTGAATGTAATGAGATAAACAGAAAGTGGCACCAATCATCCAGTCGGTGCCACTAAACCATCGCAGAAGAAAACAACGAGATGACGCCATTTAACCCTTTATAGGACACTCATTGAAAGGAAGGGAGGAAGGAAGGAAGGAAGGGAGGGAAGGAAGGACGGAGGAAGGAAAGGAAGGAAGGAAGGTAGGGGGGAGGAAAGAAAGAGAGAAGGAGGGAGGGAGGAAGGGAAGAAAGAAGGAAGGAAGGAAGAAGAAAGGGGGATGGAGGAAGGAAAGAAGGAAGGGAGGAGAGAAGGAGGGAGGGAGGAAGAACAGATGGAAGGAAGGACAGGAAGGAAGGAAGGAAAGACGGAGGAAGGAAAGAAGGAAGGGAGGAGAGAAGGAGAGAGGGAGGAAGAACAGATGGAAGGAAGGAAAGGAAGGAAGGACGGAGGAAATAAGGAACGAGGGAGGGAGAAAGGAAAAGAGGAAGGGAAGAAAGAAGGCAGGGAGGAAGGAAAGGAAGGAAGGAAGGAAGGAAGGAAGGAAGGAAGGAAGGATATTTTGGGATATTTAAAGAAGTTACCAAATATAATTATTTGCCCAATAAAGGGTTAAAGAGCGTCAGTCGAAGCTCAAATGATGGAAAACATGATGGGAATACGACGTTTCTGTCAGTTACAGTCTCCTCATCGTCACATGATTCACATACATCATCATTTATTCATCAAGGCTTTTAACATTTGATATTCTGACTTTTTTTTCTGAATTTCTGGCGTTTCCATTCCAGTTTTTTTATGCGCAAAGTGAAAATTAGTTGGTTGGAAACATTACTGACTTTGACATAGTTGCTCAGCTCATGTCAGTTAATGGTAATAAATTAATAACAAGGCACTCCTGTGTCACAGCTCAGTCTGAATCTGCCTTCTAACACTTCTAAATTTAACTGAACAAACGTAAACCAAAGCAAACATTGATAAGTTAAGCGTGAAAAGTCTACTGGTTAATTCATTAAATGACTCTTTTAAAGCTTAAGTTCATTTCCGTGTGTGATTGTAAGCGCAGTCCTGAAGAAAAGCCACAAATTATTCTATGTTTGTAGTTTTAAAGTCGTCATCAGTCATTTAGAAGTGAATCCACCTCTCAGTGTGAGTCTGTGTGTCCTCTACAGCAGAGACACAGAGGGACAACGTCAGTCTAACAGCTGAGGTTCAGTCCTGGAAGTCTCTGATGCTGCTCAGGTCAGGACCAGCGGACCAACATCTGGTCTCCGTCCTCTATGGAGTAAAACTGCAGAGTCTTCAGGTCGCTGTCGATCTCAAACTCTGTCCCCAACATCTACAGAGAGGAAAAAACCCATAAAACCATCAACAGAGACCATGAGAAATCTGATCTGAAGGCTGCTTCATGTTGGTAAAGGCTCAATAAGATGGACACTGTAGCAGAAAAGCCAATGTGAGTTGTTGTGTATCAGGATGCAATCAGGCTCAGTGTGACCTTTGATAAAAATGTGTTACCGATGTATGCATAGATTTGATTCGTTGTAGAGAAATAAGAGAGAAAAAAAACCTGCTATAAAACCATCAACAGAGTCTATGAAGTGTCTCACAATGCCAACAAGATTACAAGAACAAAAGCTATAAGTTGGTCTCTCCAGTTGGAAATATCAGTGTGTCAAGTGTCTGTATTTGATTGACAGCTGCTGACAGGCTACAAGTCATAGACAGACAATGTGAGAACCAAAGAACCAAATCAAAGTGATATTTGCAGGTACGTTTACAAGCTACTAATTATCTACCTAGTCTGATTGTTACTGGTGCTGTTTTCTCTGGTTAATGTTTGTTTGGTGGCTTTTTTAAGATGATAAGATACAGAACAAGAACCTGTTCATGTTTATAAGTTAGATAAGAAGGAGACTTTAGCAGGAAAGCTGATGTGAGTTTTTGTTCAGAGTCTGGGCCTTTTGTGTTGTGTATCAGGATGCAATCAGGCTCAGTGTGACCTTTGATAAAAATGCGTTACCACTGTATGCAAAGATTTGATTTGTTGTTGTATGTCTTGAATGGACACGTTCAAGATTTGCACGATGACTTTTGTGTCGTGCGGTCTGAAGTGTTACTCAGTCAATGACAAGGGCAGAAGACAAGTCCAGGTATGGGCTATCGTAAACAGGAGACGCAGTTCCATCTTGACGGCAAACTGCACATGCATGGCTGGGTAAGTAAGAAACGTTAACCCACATCTCATATTTTTATTGCGGTTTTGGCACCCAAAAACACAGCAAGACGACATTTTCGCAAGTTACAGTGCCAGCGTTCGCCTCAAGCTTCCCTTTGTTTTGCCTCCAGCCAAAGTCATGACGTCACAGTGACGTAGGCTCTGAAGGACTATAAGACCTGTTCATGTTTGTAAGTTAGATAAGAATTTAGCAGGAAAGCTGATGTGAGTTGTTGTTCAGAGTCTGGGGCTTTTGTGTTGTGTATCAGGATGCAATCAGGCTCAGTGTGACCTTTGATAAAAATGCGTTACCACTGTATGCAAAGATTTGATTTGTTGTATGGAAATAAAGTCTTAAAAACATCATATAAATTCCTCTCCTTTGGTTTCAGATTGTTTTAAAAGGAGAACACAGGACAAAGATTTACAGAGCAGATATGTTGCTATAGGAGACAAAAAGAAGATGGTTTAAATCTTTCCATTGCAGCATGTTATTGTAACACTGTGGCTGTGCAGGTGTTACCTTGGGACTGGTGTAGGTGAGCTTCAGATCTGCTGCAGGAACCTTCAGCAGTCTGTACAGGAGTCCCTTCACCTTCTGAACAACCATGGAGGCTGCAGAGGAGACCACATTATTTCATATTTGTTTAATTTGTAATCTGGAAAGGTCGGCTCAGTTAATCTCAATAAAGTGTTAGATAGAAAAGAGAATCATATTGTAGTTTATGTCTTTACTTCTCTACTGTTTTACCTGGAAGTTTCTTCTCAATCGGCTTCCGGTCGGCGTCATCAGGAAACACAAACATAATCTCTGGAGGGAAAAAAGATAAATGTTCAGAAAATGTCTAATTTCCTGTATAAATAAAGAGCAGAAAGCAGAAGGAGGCGGGACTGACTTATCAGCTGATTCTTGAGAGCAAACGGCTGCTGCTTCTTCAGCTCGCCTTCCTCTGGAGCTCCATACTCTGAAAAAACACGACAACCTTCATCAGCATCCTCATCACTTACAGTTTGGATATTACACGTTGTGATTTGATACATTATTATGAAAATTATCAATTATAATCTGCTTTGAGACTTTAAAACCACAGAAAGCAAATTAAGACTTATTTTAAAATCACAAAGGCCAAAGATTGAAAGTATAATTTAAAAAACAGCGGAGACGATGTGGCCTAAAATGAATTATTATTATCTAAATGTGCAATCTAAACATGAGTAGTTCATATTTTAGTCATCTTTTCACTTCAACATGTTTTCCTTCAAACATTTTTTAAACAAAACAATCAAAAATTGTCCAGTTGCAGCTTCTCAAGACTTTCAACACCTATAAATAAACTTTCAACCAATCAGCTGAGCCGATGGTGAGCTGTGGGCGGGACTTACTGTCGATGAGGCTCAGGTAACGAGGGTGCTGACAGGTGAACTGGGTGCTGACCTGACTCCGCCCCCCTGCCTTCAACCATTCCTCCCCAAACATCTTGATGTAGTCGAGCTCCGCCCCCCTCCGGTCCTCAGCGTGGACCTGATGGTAACCATGGCAACAAGTTCAATCAATCACACACGCAGACTAACTACTTCATATACAGTTAGCTAGTTTAGTCCAGTGGTTCCCAACCTAGGGGTGGGGCCCCTCCAAAGGGTCAGCAGATAAATGTGAGGGCTGCTGAGATGATTAATGGGAAAGAAGAAAAAACAAAGTTCTGATACACAAATGTGTTTTCAGTTTTTGGACTTTTTCTCCAATCTTTGATTTTTGCTGAAATATTGGATCATTTGAACATTTATTGAAATGAAAGCATGTGAGAAGTTTAGAGGGAAGAATCAGTATTTGGTGGAGCTGTTAACAACTCATAGACATCTGAAATGTGAGCCGACTACACACTGCTGACTGGTTTCATCTTTAACAATGTGCTGTAGGTTTTAACATGAAACTTAATTTCATATTGTCTCTTAGCAAAATGACCTTTCAGTTTTGTGCGAGTCCAACTGTCTTTATTATCACCTTTTCACATGTCTAACTCCTCCCATCTGTTAGATACAGAACAACCTTTGCTCCATGATATCTGACAATAAAACTTTTAATGACAGGAAGGAGCAACACTGGAAAAGAGCTGCTGTCGAGTCTCTCCACTTCTGTCCAAATATAAATGAAACTGAGTTCATCAAGTCTTTCTCAACAACACAGCAGAGTCTCTGCCAAACACTGGTGAGTACAACTGATCATATTTAATGTTTCAACAACCAGCTTTAACACAGGAGACAGGAAGTTCATCTCTTTTCATTTCATACTGACACTTGTGAGATTGTTTACAGTATAACTGCAGCTGCTTTTACAGACTCAGTAAAAAACACTGAGTGTTTTTAAGTCTCTGTCAGTTCTCAGGACTTTTGTAAAGTGTAACTGAACCTCTGTGGTTTGGAGTTTAGCTTCACTGCTATTTCCTGATCTTTGACTATTTATTGATTACTTCCTGCAGACACATTCTGTTTCCTGTAGCTGTTTCACATTAAAAGCTTTTCACTGGTGACCCAGCAGGATGCTTTTATTGTGAAGCAGCAACAGGAAGTAAAATGTGTTTTGTCATCAAGTCAGCAAAAGCTTTGTTAGCAGTGAGATTCTTCAATAATAATTCTTCTCTACAACAAGATATGAACATATTCTGTGATATTTTATCAGTGGATCAGATTGTATTGAGTAATAGTAAAAGCACAAACAGCCACAATGAGCTGTTAGATAAAGAGCTGCAGATGAGTCTCTGACTGTAGTTTGTACAAACCAGCACACGTCCAACATTAAAGGAGAACAAAGACTTTAACCTGGCTGTGAAGTCCTGGAGATTGCTCACATCTTGATTTGATGAAAGTGTCTCCAGCCCAATTGAAACATGGCATGTTAATGGTATGTTAATGCAAATACAATGATAATGACCTTCTCTTCTTTCACTCTACATGTGTAGATATGTCTGCTGCCAGCTGTCTGAGATCTGAAGATCAGTTTCGGTGCTCCATCTGTCTGGATGTGTTCACTGATCCAGTCAGCACACCATGTGGACACAACTTCTGCAAAAACTGCATCAATGAACACTGGAACAGTGATGACATATACCTGTGTCCACTGTGTAAAGAGGTTTTCTACACAAGACCTAAACTTCACATCAACACATTCATCTCTGAGATGGTTGCTCAGTTCAGACAGGAAGCTCAACAGAAAGCCAGCAGCAGCAGCTCAGAGCAACAAGCTGCCAAACCAGAAGTTCCCTGTGACGTCTGTACTGGAACCAAACTGAAGGCCCTGAAGTCCTGTCTGGTGTGTCTGACCTCCTACTGTGAGACTCACCTGGAGCCTCATCTGACAAAGCCAGGCCTGAAAAGACATCAGCTGATGGACCCTGTGGAGAACCTGGAAGACAGGATGTGTATAAAGCACGATAAACCTCTGGAGCTGTTCTGTAAGACCGACCAGACATGTGTCTGCATGCTCTGCTCTGTTTTAGACCATAAGACACATGAGTTTGTTCCTCTGAAAGAAGAATATGAAGGAAAGAAGGCAGAGCTGGGGAAGACAGAGGCTGAAATTCAGGAGATGATCCAGAAGAGACGACTGAAGATTCAAGAGATCAAACACTCAGTTGACCTCAGTAAGGAAGCTGCAGACAGAGAGAAAGCAGAAGGTGTTCAGGTCTTCACCGCTCTGAAGGAGTCTGTTGAGAGAAGCCTGAATGAGCTCATTGAGACGATTGAAGAGAAGCAAAGAACAACAGAGAAACAGGCTGAAGACTTCATCAAAGAGCTGGAACAGGAAATCTCTGAGCTGAAGAAGAGACGCTCTGAGGTGGAGAAGCTCTCACACTCTGAAGACCACCTCCACCTCCTCCAAAACTTCCCGTCCCTGAAAGCTGCTCCACCCACCAAAGACTGGACAGTGGTCAGCGTCCGTCCATCATATGAGGGGACTGTGGTGAAAGCTGTGGCTCAGCTGGAGGAGACGCTCAGTAAACAGAAGAAGAAGCTGTTCGCTGAAGTCAAGCTGAAGAGGGTCCAGCAGTATGCAGTGGATGTGACTCTTGATCCTGATACAGCACATCCTCAACTCATCCTGTCTCATGATGGGAAACAAGTATATTATGGTGATGTGAAGAAGAAGAATCTCCCAGACAACCCAAAGAGATTTTCACGTTATTGTATTGTTTTAGGAAAGCAGAGTTTGTCTTCAGGCAGATTTTACTTTGAGGTTCAGGTTAAAGAGAAGACTGACTGGTCTTCAGGAGTGGCCAGAGAGTCGATCGACAGGAAGGGAAAAATCACACTGACACCTCAGAATGGTTTCTGGACTATACGATTGAGAAATGGAAATGAGTACAAAGGTTGTAACAACACTCCAGTCCATCTCTCTCTAGAGTCTCCTCCTCAGAAGGTGGGGGTGTTTGTGGATTATGAGGAGGGTCTGGTCTCCTTTTATGACGTAGATGCTGCAGCTCTTATCTACTCCTTTACTGGCTGCTCCTTCACTGAGAAACTTTACCCATACTTCAGTCTTGGTCCTAATTATGGTGGTATAAACTCCGCCCCTCTGATCATCTGTCCTGTCAATCAAACTGTCTGAGTCAATACCAGGATGCTGATTGATTAGAGACCAAAACTGATCAATTCTAAATGAAAAGATTCAGTTAATTATGGTAACAAATGTATATTCAGCAGTAATGTACAGTGTGAACTTGTTGTTATCAGGATAATTAATATGTTTAAACTCTGCAGTTTTTCTCTGTTTCTGGTTATTCCTTTTTGCTTTTCAGTATGTAACATATCCTTAAATACACGTACAAAATCTGGTTTGTAAAAATACTATCACTGTTTCAATGAAATATTTAAATACTTAATGTATGTATTCATGCTGAATACAAAACAAAGTTCTGATACACAAATGTGTCTAACCCCATATTGGACAAGGAATGATATGAATGATATGATGAATATTGGATCATTTGAACATTTATTGAAATGAAAGCATGTGAGAAGTTTAGAGGGAAGAATCAGTATTTGGTGGAGCTGTTAACAACTCATAGACATCTGAAATGTGAGCCGACTACACACTGCTGACTGGTTTCATCTTTAACAATGTGTTGTATTTTAAAAGCTTGTTATATTATCCATTGTGTCAAATCTGCATCTGAAAAGTAACTAAAGCTGTTAAATAAATGTAGTGGAGTAGAAAGTAGCATCACATGGAAATACTACAGTAAAGTACTAGTACCTCAAACTGTACTACAGTAAAGTACAAGTACCTCAAACTGTACTACAGTAAAAAGTACTTAGTTACTTTCCACCGCTGACACACACAGGTTGAACTCACCTCACAGCTGTTGAGGACGACCAGTTGTCCCAGTTTGGCGATGAGCAGCTGATTGGCTGTTTTGACATTTCCATCACTGCTGACCAGCCGGTTGCTGCGACACGAAAGCTGAACTAAACTTTTTAATTTGGATAATTCGTCAACCACCGACCACTGAGAGAGAGAGAGAGAGTGAGAGAGTGAGAGAGAGAGAGAGTGAGAGAGAGAGAGAGAGAGAGAGAGAGAGAGAGAGAGAGAGAGAGAGAGAGAGAGAGAGAGAGAGAGAGAATTAAAAAAGATATCAGAGAATATGTTTTAAAGCACATCTGGAGCTCTGGAGGAGGTTTATCGATTCTGCTTCTCTGGGAGCCCTCCCTGAGCTACTTCCTTATTGTGGTGGAGGGGTTTGCGTGTCCCAATGACCCCAGTTGTTGGGGGCAAACACGTCCAGAGGGAGGGACCAGACAAAGCATAGCTCACAAGACCCCTTATGATGGACAACATATATGGTCCTTTGTTTCCCTTGCCTGGACCCGCGGTTCACCGCCCCGGTGAGACCTGGCAGACCCAAACGCATTGTGAGGGTCTGCTGTGAACGTCTGGCAGAGTCTCCTGTCAGAGAGAGTTTCAACTCCCACCTCCGGGAGAACTTTGACCGTGTAACTAGGGAGGCGGGGGACATGGAGTCCGAGTGGGCCATGTTCCGTGCCTCCATTGTGGCCGCAAGGTGGTCGGTGCCTGCCGTTCCTATAGGACCTTATTAGCCTGTGGGACTCCGGAGGCAGCAGGCAGGTACTGGCAGGCCAAGCGGAGTGCAGCTGCGGCGGTCACTGAGGCAAAAACCAGGACATGGGAGGAGTTCGGTGAGGCCGTGGAGAACGACTTCTGGGCGGCTTCGAAGAGGTACTGGACCACCATCCGGCGTCTCAGGAGAGGAAATCAGTGGAGGACTTGTTTCCGGTGAGGGTTGGTCTCCCCCAGGGCTGGCCTTTGTCACCGATCCTGTTCATAGTCTTTATGGACAGGCGCAGCCAGGGCATTGAGGGGTTCCGGTTTGGTGACCTCAGGATTGGGTCACTGCTTTTTGCGGATGATGTGGTCCTGTTGGCTTCATCAGACCGTGACCTCCAGCTCTCACTAGATCGGTTCGCTGCAGAGTGTAAAGCGGCCGGGATGAGAATCAGCACCTCCCAATCCGAGTCCATGGTTCTCAACTGGAAAAGGGTGGAGTGTACTCTCTGGGTCGGGAATGAGATCCTGCCCCAAGTGAAGGAGTTCAAGTACCTCGGGGTCTTGTTCACGAGTGAGGGAAGGATGGAGCGTGAGATCGACAGGCGGATCGGTGCGGCGTCTGCAGTAATGCGGACTCTGCACGGATCCGTCGTGGTGAAGAGAGAGCTGAGCCGAAAGGCAAAGCTCTGGATTTAGCAGTCGATCTTTCTTCCTACCCTCACCTCTGGTCATGAAGAACAAGAACAAGATCGCGGGTACAAGCGGCCGAAATGAGCTTCCTCCGTAGGGTGGCTGGGCTCTCCCTTAGAGATAGGGTGAGAAGCTCGGTCATCCGGAGGGAGCTCGGAGTAGACCCGCTGCTCCTCCGTGTTGAGAGGAGCCAGATGAGGTGGTTCGGGCATCTAGTCAGGATGCCTCCCGGACGCCTCCCTGGTGAGGTGTTCAGGGCATGTCCCACCGGTAGGAGATCCCCCGGGAAGAGCTGGACGAAGTGGCTGTGGAGAGGGAAGTCTGGGCTTCTCTACTTAGGCTGCTGCCCCTGCGACCCGCCCCAGAATAAGCAGCAGAGGAATGATGCTTCTCTGAGAGCTCAGTGAGAAAACACTCAACTGATGTTTCCTTAAATCCAGAAACAGTTAAATAAAGAGTAGGAAGATCTTGTTGTTTATCTACTGACCTCAGTGATGTTGTTGTTGTCCAGGTTGAGAATCTTCAGAGCAGGAAACATGGCTGTCTGAGATCCTGCAGTGTTTAAACAGGATTATTATCAGCTGCTGTTTAATTCAATCAATCAAACTTTATTGATACAGGCAGCTTTCATTCAGGTTGATGTAGTTCAAAGTGTTGATAATAAGACGACATGAAGAAAAAGGAATAAAAACTAAGAACAAATACAAAGAAAAGAGAAAATATTGAGACATTTAAGAGAAAATGATGATAAAAATGTTTAAAAATGGAAATAAAGTGAAATAAAGTGAAAATAATAAATAAATAATTAAAAATAAGCGAGAATTCGAAGAAAACAAGTTTATTCAAAGTTAAAGTGAAAATTTGGATAAAATAGATTAAAAAGACAAAAGTGAAATGAAATAAAAGAGATATAATTCAGATTAAACAGTAGATGTTGTGATTTTACCAGGAGGAACGTCATCGAATCGGATAACAGACAGTCCGGTGTTTGACACGTTGAGCTGCTCCAGTCTGAGACCAAACAAACACTATAAATAAACATTTCTTCTTCCTCACACAAGCTTCACTGTCAACAAACTAACTGAAACAAACATTTCAGTGACGTTGGCAGCAGATATTCATTCATTCATATGCAGCATTTCTTTATTTATAGAATCAGTCTGAAAGGTTTTTGCTGAGCAGAATAAACTACCTAGAGCTGGAAGAGATGTGACAGATTTTTGTTTATGAATTATTATTATTTCTGTATTTGTTATAATTACAGTGTAAATATGAGCAGTGTGTCGTGTACCTGGGCAGAGCAGCGATACTGAGCATGCTGTCCTCCTTTAAAGGATTATTGGACAGACTCAGACTCTTCAGAGACTGCAGGACTCCCTCCGGTCTGAAACACATCACATCAGGAGACTCACTGTACTAAACTGCATGTTGAGCTGTAACAGGGAACTTAAATACAGTTAAAATAAAAACATCTTGTAGCATAATGTTGGTTAAAACAAGCAGATTTAATGTAAATACAGTTGAATATCTCTAAGAATTTATTATAAATTAAATCAGTAAAAAAGTTTTATATTTATATTTATATACAGTTACAGATATACAGATACAGTTTGTATAAATTACCCAAAATTTCCAGTTTAGCCCCATTAATTCCCATAATTCCCATCTAAACTTTCCAACTTGGAATATTCCCATAATTGCTATTGAAGAAAAACATTATAGGGAATATTTTACTCAACATTCATGTTTCTGTTGTTCAATTAAAGAATTTATTAAAGTCAGTTTAATCAGTCAAAATGTTAAAAAAATATTAATTTGCATGTCTGCTTATGAATTTCCAGTTAAATCCCATAATTCCCTTGGAAAGTTTCCAATTTGCAATATTCCCATAATTCCCATCATAACTTCTCTTGGAAAGTTTCCAATTTGCAATATTCCTATCATAACTTCCCATCTAAAGTTTCCAATTTGCAATATTCCCATAATTCCCAGCATAACTCCTCTTGGAAAGTTTCTAATTTGGAATATTCCCATAATTCCCAGCATAACTTCCCATCTAAACTTTCCAATTTGCAATATTCCCATAATTCCCAGCATAACTTCCCTTGGAAAGTTTCCAATTTGCAATATTGCCATAATTCCCAGCATAATTTCCCTTGGAAAGTTTCCAATTTGCAATATTCCCATAATTCCCAGCATAACTTCCCATGGAAAGTATCCAATTTGCAATATTCCCATAATTCCCATCATAACTTCCCATGGAAAGTTTCCTATTTGCAATATTCCCATAATTCCCAGCATAACTTCCCATGGAAAGTATCCAATTTGCAATATTCCCATAATTCCCATCATAACTTCCCATGGAAAGTTTCCTATTTGTAATATTGCCATAATTCCCATCATAACTTCCCATCTAAAGTTTCCTATTTGCAATATTCCTATCATAACTTCCCATCTAAAGTTTCCAATTTGCAATATTCCCATAATTCCCATCATAACTTCCCATGGAAAGTCTCCTTTTTGCAATATTCCCATAATTCCCATCATAACTTCCCATCTAAAGTTTCCAATTTACAATATTCCCATCATAACTTCCCATCTAAAGTTTCCAATTTGCAATATTCCCATAATTCCCATCATAACTTCCCATGGAAAGTTTCCTATTTGCAATATTCCCATAATTCCCAGCATAACTTCCCATGGAAAGTATCCAATTTGCAATATTCCCATAATTCCCATCATAACTTCCCATGGAAAGTTTCCTATTTGTAATATTGCCATAATTCCCATCATAACTTCCCATGGAAAGTTTCCTATTTGTAATATTGCCATAATTCCCATCATAACTTCCCATCTAAAGTTTCCTATTTGCAATATTCCTATCATAACTTCCCATCTAAAGTTTCCAATTTGCAATATTCCCATAATTCCCATCATAACTTCCCATGGAAAGTCTCCTTTTTGCAATATTCCCATAATTCCCATCATAACTTCCCATCTAAAGTTTCCAATTTACAATATTCCCATCATAACTTCCCATCTAAAGTTTCCAATTTGCAATATTCCCATAATTCCCATCATAACTTCCCATGGAAAGTTTCCTATTTGCAATATTCCCATAATTCCCAGCATAACTTCCCATGGAAAGTATCCAATTTGCAATATTCCCATAATTCCCATCATAACTTCCCATGGAAAGTTTCCTATTTGTAATATTGCCATAATTCCCATCATAACTTCCCATCTAAAGTTTCCTATTTGCAATATTCCTATCATAACTTCCCATCTAAAGTTTCCAATTTGCAATATTCCCATAATTCCCATCATAACTTCCCATGGAAAGTCTCCTTTTTGCAATATTCCCATAATTCCCATCATAACTTCCCATCTAAAGTTTCCAATTTACAATATTCCCATCATAACTTCCCATCTAAAGTTTCCAATTTGCAATATTCCCATAATTCCCATCATAACTTCCCATGGAAAGTTTCCCAGCAGGCCAGCTATTGAGTACCTCTGCAGCTCAGTGATGTCGTTCTCTTCCACACACAGATCCTCCAGCTGAGGCCACATCTGGCTGAGCTCCAGCACCTGAGCACGGGAGGGGTTGGAGTGCAGAGATTATTAAATACAAAGATACATAAACAGCAGCAGCGAAACGTTTGGAAACTTTCTTGGTTCACTCTACAGATACATGCAGATATTAAACAGAGGGAAGGAAGGAAGGAAGGAAGGAAGGAAGGAAGGATAGATGGAACTTTCAATGAAAAGTTTGGAAAATTTCTCATTGATGTGAAAGTGTCCAAACTTTTGACTGCTACTGTTTATAAAATATGTTTAAAATAATAAATATTTCTGGTTTTAAAGGTTTGACTTTTTTCTGCCATGTAAATGTAATATAGAAACATATTGGCTATAAATTATAAAATAATCACATTTAACCCAAATATATTAACACACACAGAACAAATAAATGTATATATATATAATATTTATAAATACTGTTAATGTAAATTATTTTGCTTTTATATAAATGTTTTCCTTTATTGATTTTTTCATAATTTCACTCCAGATAATATAAATATTCAGGTTTATATATTTATTATTCATATAGTTTGTTTTGTATTTCTTATTTACATTTTTACTGAAATAAAAAATTAATTAACATTAAACTTGAATAAAAATGGTAATAAATGTATGTACTTTTAATATAACGATTATTTATTAGTACAATATAATATAATAAAATATAACTTAATATAATAAAATATAACTTAATATAATATAATAAAATACAATGTAATATAATTTAATTTAATTTAATATAATATAATATAATATAATATAATATAATATAATTTAATTTAATTTAATTTAATATAACATAATATAATTTAATATAATATAATAAAATAAAATATCCCATATTGACCATCCAGAGCTCTCCTGAGGTTGACGGATGATTTTATATAATTTACATTTTTGTAGATATAAAACAAACAGTTTATTATTTAAGTATTATTCTTTATTTATTATTATTTATTTAACATAAATAAAATCAAATACATCTAAATAATGTTAATGTAAATATTCATGTTTATATAAAAGGTATAACTAATAATACCTAATTCAGAGTTAGTGAAATGTAACTGTATTTTATTTTTGATGATAAAGAGCTGAACAGGAAGTGACAGGAAGTGATGCGTACCTGAGCCCAGGTGAGGTCACAGCCAATCAGAGCGAGGACCTTGAGGCTGCTGAAGGCCTGGCGGAGGGCCGAGGGGTCAGAGGTCAAACACAGCCGGTTGTAGCTGAGCTGAAGTCCTTCCAGCTGCTGCAGCTGCTGCGTGACGGCCGCTACGTCTTCCCAGCAACTCAGAAGAGTCCGACTCAGATCCAGCCATCGCACGTCTGATCGCTGCCGTTAAAGAGCCCTAACCCCTGACCCCTGACCCTTAACTCCTAACTCCTAACCCCTAACCCCTGATTCCTAACTCCTAACTCCTAACTCCTAACCCCTAACCCCTGATCCCTAACTCCTAACTCCTAACCCCTGACCCCTGACCCGAACCCGGACCCTAACCGTCTGGTCCAGACAGCAATGACTGATGTCTATCTATCTATCTATCCATCTATCCATCCATCTATCTATCCATCTATCCATCCATCTATCCATCCATCTATCTATCCATCTGTCCTTTCTTTCTTTCTTTCTTTCTTTCTTGTCTTCTCTTCCTTCCATCTGTCCTTCCTTCGATCTGTCCTTTCTTTCCTGTCTTCTCTTCCTTCGTTCATTCCATCTTTTCTACCTGTCTTTCCTTCCTTCATTCCTTCCATCTGTCCTTTCTTTCTTTCCTGTCTTCTCTTCCTTCCTTCCTTCCATCTATCGTTCCTTCCTTCCATCTATCCTTCCTTCCTGTCTTCTCTTCCTTCCTTCCATCTTTCCTTTCTTTCTTTCCCGTCTTCTCTTCCTTCCATCCTTCCTTCTCTTCCTTCCTTCTCTTCCTTCCTGTCTTCTCTTCCTTCCTTGCCTCTGTTTAATATCTGCATGTATCCGTAGAGTGAACCCGTTTAAAGGATACTGGGAGTGTTTCTCTGGATGTCTCCGCTCTCTCCGGCTCCGTTCACCTCACAGCGACTCAGCAGCATCGAAGGAAGACTCTCAAAACTACAGAGAGAAAAAAGAAGTGTTTTTATACCAAATACAAAGAAATATAATTATAATCACAGCATGTTTCAGATCTGCACTCTGATGATAGTTTATTAAACTGATGTGACCTGAAATAACAGATAAATGAATAAAGCAGATTAAACAGCTTCCTGTCTCACACTGACAGCCAGCTAACACTTTATTTATATATATATATATATATATATATATACGTATATATATGTACCTTCTCTCTTTGATCTTCCCCCACTCCAGCGTCTTGGAGGAGATGGAGATTTCCTCGCTCAGCACTTCCTCCGTATCGATGTGGTACAGCCGGCGCACGGCGGTCAGGAAGTCAACGCCGAAGCTCACCTTGGCCGGCCGGACGAAGGAGCCGCCTTTAGGATGTCTGAGAGGAGACAAGAGAGAAAGCTTTGAAGTTAAGCTGCAAAGAAATATAAACTAAGAATATTTATTTATCTGAATTATATTAACAAATATCGAAGAAATCTTTTTATTTGATGAAAGAGAAAGAAACTGTGGCTTTAACTCCTCCCAACACTGCAGATAAAGAACCACACAGGTGAGCTGGTCTTCAGACTTTAATGTGATATTAAAAGAGAAGCAGACTCTGGATGATATCTACCTGCAGGTGAAGTAAACGACTCCTTCATGGCTGCCGTCATGTTTTCCTCTCTCTGGATTATCCCACTCTACACCGAGCCACAGCCCTGGAGAGAAGAATGAGCAAATATAGAGGGGTGATTAGTGAATACTGAGGATTACTGCTGAATAATGAGATAATAGTGAGTAAATAAAGAGGAATAATAAGTGAATACTGATGAATAATGAAGAATAAGTAGGAATAACTGGTCAATATTGAGGTTAATGGGGAATAAAAGCTGAATAGTGAGGAATAATGAGCTAATAGTGATGAGTAATGAGGAAAAGTGAGAAAATAAAGAAAGATAATTAGTAAATACTGAGGAATTATTAAGAATAATGCGGAATAGTAAGTAAATAATGAAGAATAATGAGTTAATAGTGATGGATAATAAGGAATAATGAGTAAACAATGAGTGAAAATGAAGAATAGTGAGTAAATAATGAGTCAAAATAAGTAAATAAAGAGTAATAATGTGTATTAAAGACTAATAATGTGTAATAATATTAACCGGACCTGCTGTCGGTGGTACCGGCCCCACGTATCGGACCGTTGCCCGTTCCTCTCCGCAGGAAACCCGCCTTCCCAACGGCTCCTCCGGCAGCCCCGGCTCCTCCAGCGGCCCGTCGACTCCCATCTACCCGGAGAAAGACGCTCCTAGCCCGGGGAGAAACTCTGAGAGGCCCGGTGGAGAACTACCAGCTATACCAGCTAACACCGGTACATTAGTGTGTGTTTGAGTTAAATCACACAATAACTAAATATTTATAAAGTTTATTAATCTCACTCGGCTCCTTAAAGTGATAAAATAAATGTCTAATTATATCCTACTTTAATAAAATAACAGTTAAATGTACCTGTGACGTAGTGTAACTGCTGCCGGGTGTTAGCATCGAAGCTAACTGACCAAAACATTCACTGCACCTGGTCACCGGAAGTGGAACGTTTCCGACGATGCACCAGATTTGCCGTAACACCGTTCCGCCTTCATCACCGAGCTTTAATCCGATTTAAACTCTTATTTCTACTATAAAAAATCGTTTAAAAGTTTATTTTAAAGATGTTACTTTAAATAAAATGCACTATTATTATTTTTATTATTATTATTATCTTACTTTTATTTAACCTGAAGCATTTAAAGCTCTGTAATGTTTCACACTGAACAGCAGGTGGCAGTGTGAAATCAGAGAGGAAGAAGAAGCGGAAGGAACCTTTGTTCTGCTGTGTTTCCAGTGGGACATATTTCTCAGTGGTACTGCTGTGTGCTCAGTAGGAAAACGTGTGAGCGTGTTGAAGCTGTAACTATCATATTATTATCATTATTAGTGTTATTATAGTTTAAGTGGTATATAATGTGTTTAAATGCTGCAGTTTAACTTGTGAGGTGAGTTTAGTTGAGATATTCTTCTGGAGGTGATCGAGGAAGAAAACATGAAGAAGAAACATCAGCAGAGGTTTGTTTACACATATTTAAATGTGCTTGAATAATAACTAATACTAATGACACTGAGAGGAAGCTGGTGGCAGGATTAAAGTCAGGAAGGTTTAACCAGAAAGACTTTAAATGTTTAATTTATTTAATCTGTTTCTGTAAAGTTCACTTCTTACATTAAGCTCTGCCTTCTGTCTCCTCACTGCCAGGAGTAACATACAGATGTAATATTGATTCATTTATTGTAGAGAATCAACTAAGACTTGTAGATTAATTATAGTTTAATCTGTAAATCAAAGCAGAAGTCTTTTAATGTCTTATTTTCTGTCTAAAACCAGCTGATATTCAGTTTGAAGTGATTCATTACTCACATTTGAGATGATGGAATTATCAAATATTACTTAAAATAAAATATCACAACGTTAGATCAAGACAATGTGACACAGTTTAGATTCTAGGCTGTATTTTTCTGTTTCATGGAACAAATGTTATACTCACTCTGTCTGTCTGGGATCATGCTTGTCCTGAAGTCACATGACCATCAACCAGCGTTGGGTCATGATCTTTGTGTTGGTCTCTGATAGAACTAACATTGTTCTTTCAGTCAGAAAGAGAGAGAGACAGTTAACCCTACACTACACTTTCCTCCTTTCTTCCTTCTCTCCTTCCTTCCTCCCTCCTTTCCTTCCTTCTTCCTTCTTTTCTTTCCTTTGCTCCCTTACTTCCTCCCTCCTTTCCTTCCTTCCTTCTGTCTGTACTTCCTCCCTCCCCCTTCCTTTCCTTCCTTCCATCCTTCCTTCCGTCTGTCTGTACTTCCTCCTTCCCCCTTTCTTCCCTCCTTCTTTCCTTCCCTCCTTTCCTTCCTTCTTCCTTCTTTTCTCTTCTTTCCTTTCCTCCCTTCCTTCCTCCCTCCTTTCCTTCCTTCCGTCTGTCTGTACTTCCTCCTTCCCCCTTTCTTCCCTCCTTCTTTCCTTCCCTCCCTTCCTTCCTCCCTCCTTTCCTTCCTTCTTCCTTCCTCCCTTCCTTCTTCCCTCCCTCCTTCTCTCTTTCTTTCCTCTGTCCTTCTTTCCTACCTTCTTTCCTTTTCTCCCTTCTTCCTTCTCTCCTTCATCCCTTCCTCCCTCCTTTCCTCCCTTCCTCCCTCCTTTCCTTTCCTTTCCTCCCTTCCTCCCTCCTTTCCTTCCTTCCTTCTTTGACTTGAAGACAACAGGAGGGTTTAAAACATACTGGCCTGGAGGAGAGGATGTAATAAATATTTCGAGGAAAAGTTTCTCAGATTCTTTGATTAAAGTCGTAAATTGCGCAGAAAAAAATTGATTGGATATTCTCCGACATTATAAAGTTAACGCTAAATCTGGCATCAAAATGGTTGCTGTTGAATTGTCTGTCAGTCGACTAATGGCTGCAGCAACACGTTAAGCTTCTCTCACCTCAATAAAACCTGATGAGAGGATTCAGGAGTCTTCAGGGCTCGTAGAGTAGCGCTGCTCTTTAACGAGACGCCGCCGTTTCTCTTGTCCGCAGCGAAGAGGCGTCGCCGGGGCAACCGTCAGAGGCGTCGTCGGGGCAACAGTCAGAAGCGTCGCCGGGGCAACCGTCAACTGACTATGTGGTGGGTCAGGTGTGCGACAGTGTTTTCCAGAAGAAGGCAGCGGCTCCCGGATCGCTGTCGGCTCTGTTCAGCGCCGCCGCACCAGCAGCAGCCGTCCTGTTTCAGCCGGCTCCAAAGGTACGTCCGGTCCTTCCGGTCCCTCACTCAGACTCAGGTGTATAAAAACACTCAGTAATGTCCTGATGTGCAGTTTTCGGGGACTATTTTCAGTGGCGGATGAATCTACAGTTGGTGCTCTAGTAGTCTAAATAAACTACAGTGTGTTCATAAGGCTGCTCAATTAATTGAAATTTGATTGTGATTATGATTTAAGGGCCAAACGATCTCAAAACTAATAAAATCGAGGGGAAACGATTTTTTTTAATAATAATGATAGCGCTCAATAAGAAAGGTTTTATTTTGAAAAGCTTAGACAGGAAGCCATCGCAGCTGCGTTAGTTTGACAGCAACTGAAACTTCTATGAGTCACATCTAAACACATAAACATGATACAAATATTATATTCAAAGGGCTTCATGTGAGAAGATTTTTGTATTTTTATCCCAAACTTCTCTGACTTTTCATGATTGTATGACTGTCATATCTAAATCTCTTTTAGCTCCTAGGAGCGCTGTAGAGACATTTTGCCTTTGCCCATTTATCACCTATAAAATATTAATGTTTTCAGCATGTTTTGAGCATGTTTAAGCTCTCAAAAATCTGTGTTTAAGAATAAAAATAATAATAATTCCTTCAGATCCAATCCAGGGCCTTCACACAGTTTGATGTTTGGGCCCTAAATATAATCAGACGTGTGCTGTAACTGATCCTGTGTGTTTGTTCGTGTTTGGTCAGCCTGTGCCGAAGGTTGCGGAGGTGAAGGAGCCACAGAAGGAAACTCCAGATGTCAAAGGTCAAACCAGCCAGAAGCAGAAGAAGCTGCAAAAAGAGAAAACAGCAGCGGAGGAGAAGCTGGAGAACAGGTATCCCTCCATCAATCAGTCAGTCAAATGAAGCTGCTGTCTCTCTTCTCTTCTCCCCATCCTCTTCATCATCCTCCTCTTCCTCTTCCTCTTGTTTCAGAGAGAGCAGTTTGCAGAACGCCGACGAAGCCGAGCAGGGACAGACGACGACGGTGAAGAAGAAGAAGAGGAAAGCTCCGGAGGCGGATGGAGAGAACGAGGTGGAGCGCTGGGTGATTAAGAGGCAGAAGCTGAGGGCCCAAAAACAGGAAGAGGCCTTGAAGAAGAACAAGACGGTGTTCGTAGGAAACCTGCCAGTCAGCTGCACCAAGAAGGTATCTGACCTGTTTGTCTTCTTCTTCTTCTTCTTCTTCTCCTCCTCCTCCCCTTCCTCCTCCTTCTCTTCTTCTTCCTCCTCTTCCTCCTCCTCCTTCTTCCTCCTCCTCCTTCTTCCTCCTCCTCCTCCTTCTTCCTCCTCCTTCCTCTTCTTCTTCTTCTTCTCCTCCTCCTTTCTCTTCTTCTTCCTCCTCCTTTCTCCTCCTCCTCTTCCTCCTTCTTCTTCCTCCTTCTTCTTCCTCCTCCTCTTCTTCCTCTTCTTCTTCTTCTTCCTCCTCTTCTTCTTCTTCTTCCTCTTCTTCTCCTCCTCTTCCTCTTCTTCTCCTCCTCTTCCTCCTCCTCCTTCTTCTTCCTCCTCTTCTTCTTCCTCCTCTTCCTCCTCCTCCTCCTCCTCCTTCTTCTTCTTCTTCTTCCTTTTCTTCTTCTTCTTCTTCCTCTTCTTCCTCCTCCTTTCTCCTCTTCTTCTTCTTCTCCTCCTCCTTTCTCTTCTTCTTCCTCTTCCTCCTCCTCTTCTTCCTCCTCCTCCTTCTTCTCCTCCTTCTCCCCTTCCTCCTCCTCTTCTTCTTCCCCTTCCTCCTCCTCCTCCCCTTCCTCCTCCTTCCTCTTCTCCTCGTCCTCCTTCTTCTTCCTCCTCCTTCCTCCTCCTTCTTCTTCTTCTTCTTCTTCTTCTTCTTCTTCTTCTTCTTCTTCTTCTTTGATAATAAATTAAAGGAAGTTGACGACTGAGTGTTTCCATGGTTTCTTCTTCAGACCCTGCGGAGTCTCTTCAAGGATAAAGGATCCATCGAGTCCATCCGGTTTCGCTCTGTGGTAAAAATACTGCACACAAACATCTAAAACACGCAAACTGATTCATTATGTCAGCTTCTAACTGCACCACTAAACGTTCCAGCTACTTTACAACCAGAGGAACTAAACCAGGAGCTAAAACCAGGCAGATCAGGGGTGTCAAACATGCGGCCCGTGGGCCAGAACCGGCCCGCAGAGGGGTCCAATTCGGCCCACTTTCCTTCCTGTCTTTTTTCACTCTCTTTAGTACATTCAGAGTTTTGCAGTGGCACCATCTAGTGGCCGATTAGAGGAACTGCAGCTTCTTCATCATCATGCTTTAACCCTTTATAGGACACTCATTGAAAGAAAGGGAGGATGGAAGGAAGGAAGGAAGGAGGGAGGAAGGAAGGAAAGGAAGGTTGGGGGGAGGAAAGAAAGAGAGAAGGAGGGAGGGAGGAAGGGAAGAAAGAAGGAAGGAAGGAAGAAGAAAGGGGGATGGAGGAAGGAAAGAAGGAAGGGAGGAGAGAAGGAGGGAGGGAGGAAGAACAGATGGAAGTAAGGAAAGGAAGGAAAGAAGGAAGGGAGGAGAGAAGGAGGGAGGGAGGAAGGACAGATGGAAGGAAGGAAGGAAAAGAAGGAAGGACGGAGGAAATAAGGAACGAGGGAGGGAGAAAGGAAAAGAGGAAGGGAAGAAAGAAGGCAGGGAGGAAGGAAGGAAGGAAAGGAAAGGAAGGAAGGATATTTTGGGATATTTACAGAAGTTACCAAATATAATTATTTGCCCAATAAAGGGTTAATGTTTTAGTTTTTATTTTAATTTCAGTTAACTAAATTATTTTTTCATTGCTAGTTTTAGTCTTAGTTTTCATTAACTATAATAACCCTGTTTTGCAGTAGCACCATCTAGTGGCCGATTAGAGGAACTGCAGCTTCTTCATCATCATCATGCTTTATTGTTTCTGTGCTTGCAGGCCAGAGAGGATCCGTCCATCTCTCGCAAAGTCGCAGCTATTCAGTAAGTTTCATCTTTCAATCCTGTTAACCCTCCTGTTGTCCTCGAGTCAAGGAAGGAAGGGAGGGAGGAAGAAGGTAGGAAAGGAGGGAGGGAGGAAGAAGGAAGGGAAGGAAAGGAGGAAGAAGGAAGGAGGGAGGAAAGGAAAGGAGGAAAGGGAGGAAGGAAAGGAAAGGAGGAAGAAGGAAGGAAAGGAGGAAAGGAAAGGAGGAAAGGGAGGAAGGAAAGGAAAGGAGGAAGAAGGAAGGAAAGGAGGGAGGAAGAAGGAAGGAAAGGATGGAAGGGAGGAAGAAGGAAGGAAGGGAGGAAGGAAAGGAGGGAGGGAGGGAGGAAGACGGAAGGAAAGGAGGGAGGAAGGTAGAAAGGAAGGAAGGGAGGGAGGAAGGAAGGATGGAAGGGAGGGAGGAAGAAGGAAGGAAAGGAGGGAGGAAGAAGGAAGGAAAGGAGGGAGGAAGAAGGAAGGAAGGTAGGAAGGAAAGGAGGGAGGAAGGAAGGAAAGAAGGAATCGGCGATGACCGGGCCCAAGGAAGAGAGAAGGAGGGTGGTAGGGAGGAAGGAGGGAAGGAAAGAAGGAACAGTCAAAACAGACTGAGGACGACAGGAAGGTTAAACTCTTCTTCAGTTTATGATGAACAAGCTTCTTTTTTCTTTCCACAGACGCAAAGTTCATCCCAAGAAGCAAAGCGTGAACGCCTACGTGGTGTTTAAAGACGAGGAAGGAGTCATGAAAGCGTTGGAGAGGTCAGACGCCTGAAAGTGTTAAACATGTGACGACCTGAGTGTGTGTGTGACGGAAAGGAGGGAGGGAGGAAGAAAGGAAAGAAGGACGGAGTAAAGAAGGAAGGGAGGAAAGGAGGTTAGGAAAGGAAGGAAAGAAGGACAGAGTAAAGAAGGCAAGGAGGAAGAAGGAAAGAAGGACAGTAAAGAAGGAAGGTGGGAAGGAAGAAGGGAGGAAAGGAGGTTAGGAAAGGAAGGAAAGAAGGACAGAGTAAAGAAGGAAGGGAGGAAGGAAGGAAGGAAAGAAGGACAGTAAAGAAGGAAGGAAAGAAGGACAGTAAAGAAGGAAGGGAGGATAGAAGGAAAGAAGGAAGGAGGAAAGAAGGACAGTAAAGAAGGCAGGGAGGAAGAAAGGAAAGAAGGAAGGAAGTAAAGAAGGCAGGGAGGAAGGAAGAAGGGAGGAAAGGAGGTTAGGAAAGGAAGGAAAGAAGGACAGAGTAAAGAAGGCAGGGAGGTAGAAAGGAAAGAAGGAAGGAGGAAAGAAGGAAGGCAGGATGGAGGGAGGGAGGAAGGGAGGGAGGAAGGGAGGGAGGAAGGGAGAAAGAAAGTAAAGAAGGAAGGAAAGAAGGAACAGTCAAAACAGACGGAAAAGGAAGGAAAGGAGGGAGGGTAGGAAAGAAGGAAGGGAACGCCTACGTGGTGTTTAAAGACGAGGAAGGAGTCATCAAAGCGTTGGAGAGGTCAGACGCCTTAAAGTGTTAAACATGTGACGACCTGAGTGTGTGTGTGACGGAAAGGAGGGAGGGAGGGAGGAAGGGAGGGAGGGAGGAAAGAAGGAAGGAAAAAAGGAAAGAAGGGAGGAAAGGAGGTTAGGAAAGGAAGGAAAGAAGGACAGTAAAGAAGGCAGGGAGGAAGGAAGAAGGGAGGAAAGTAGGTTAGGAAAGGAAGGAAAGAAGGACAGAGTAAAGAAAGAAGGAAGGGAGGAAGGAAGGAAAGAAGGACAGAGTAAAGAAGGGAGGAAAGGAGGTTAGGAAAGGAAGGAAAGAAGGACAGAGTAAAGAAGGCAGGGAGGTAGAAAGGAAAGAAGGACAGAGGAAAGAAGGGAGGGAGGAAGGGAGGAAGAAAGTAAAGAAGGAAGGGAAGAAGGAAAGAAGGGAGGGAGGAAGGGAGGAAGAAAGTAAAGAAGGAAGGGAAGAAGGAACAGTCAAAACAGACGGAAAAGGAAAGGAAGGAGGGAGGGAGGAAGGAAGGAAAGGAAGGAGGGAGGAAGGTAGGAAGGTAGGAAGGAAGGAAGGAAAGAAGGACAGAGTAAAGAAGGAAGGGAGGAAAGGAGGTTAGGAAAGGAAGGAAAGAAGGACAGAGTAAAGAAGGCAGGGAGGTAGAAAGGAAAGAAGGACAGAGGAAAGAAGGGAGGGAGGAAGGGAGGAAGAAAGTAAAGAAGGAAGGGAAGAAGGAACAGTCAAAACAGACGGAAAAGGAGAGGAAGGAGGGAGGAAGGAAGAAGGAAGGAAGGTAGGAAGGTAGGAAAGAAGGAAGGGAACACCTACTGAGTCTGTGTGTGACTGTATGATTTAATGTTGAAGTCTTTTCTTCTGTTGGTCTCTCCCGTGTGTGTGTGTGTGTGTGTGTGTGTGTGTGTGTGTGTGTGTGTGTGTGTGTGTGTGTGTGTGTGTGTGTGTGTGTGTGTGTGTGTGTGTGTGTGTGTGTGTGTGTGTGTGTGTGTGTGTGTGTGTGTGTGTGTGTGTGTGTGTGTGTGTGTGTGTGTGTCCCGACAGGAACGGCATGGAGATCGAGAAAGACTTCTACATCCGAGTGGACCGAGTGAACGACGGCTCATCAGTAAGACCTTTACTCAACCTGTTTAACTGTGCTGTTGTCCTCTAGTCAAGGAAGGGAGGAAGATGGTAGGAAGGAAAGCGAAGAAAGGAGGGAGGAAGGAAAGGAGGAAGAAAGGAAAGAAGGACAGGGTAAATAAGGAAGGGAGGGAAGGAGAGAGAAAGGAAAAGAGGAAGGTAGGAGGGAAGGAAGGTGGGAAAGGAGTAAAGGAAAGGAAGGAAGAATGGAGGAAGGAAGGTAGGAGGGAGGGAGGAAAGAAGGATGGAAGGGAGGGAGGGAGAAAGGAAAGAAGGCCAGAGGAAAGAAGGAAGGAAGGAAGGAAGGAAAGAAGGACATGGTAAAGAAGGAAGGAAGGAAGGAAAGAAGGACAGAGTATAAAGAAGGACGGAAGGAAAGAAGGACAGAGTAAAGAAGGAAAGAAGGACAGTAAAGAAGGCAGGGAGGTAGAAAGGAAGGAAGGAAGGAAGGAAGGAAGGAGGAAAGAAGGAAGGCAGGAGGGAGGGAGGGAGGAAGGGAGGAAGAAAGTAAAGAAGGAAGGAAAGAAGAACAGAGTAAAGAAGGAAGGGAGGAAAGAAAGAAGGAACAGTCAAAACAGAGGGAAAAGGGAAGGAAGGAAGGAAGGTAGGAAAGAAGGAAGGAGAGAGGAAGGGAGGACAGATGGAAGGGAAGGAAAGAAGGAACGTGGTCAGTTTAACCGTGTCGATGATCTGATGATGAATCGTTTGTTTGTCTCGCAGCACGATCACAAGCGCTCCGTGTTCGTGGGGAATCTTTCCTTCGGTGAGTCTTTAACCAAAGAGTTGGATCTCTGTGTTTAGTAAAGGTCAAAGGTTAAATCCTGCTGTGTGTAACCCTAAAGGTCAAAGGTTAAATCCTGCTGTGTGTGTGTAACCCTAAAGGTCAAAGGTTAAATCCTGCTGTGTGTGTGTGTGTGTAACCCTAAAGGTCAAAGGTTAAATCCTGCTGTGTGTGTGTGTAACCCTAAAGGTCAAAGGTCAAATCCTGCTGTGTGTGTGTAACCCTAAAGGTCAAAGGTTAAATCCTGCTGTGTGTGTGTGTAACCCTAAAGGTCAAAGGTTAAATCCTGCTGTGTGTGTAACCCTAAAGGTCAAAGGTTAAATCCTGCTGTGTGTGTGTGTGTGTAACCCTAAAGGTCAAAGGTTAAATCCTGCTGTGTGTGTGTAACCCTAAAGGTCAAAGGTTAAATCCTGCTGTGTGTGTGTAACCCTAAAGGTCAAAGGTCAAAGGTTTAAACCAGGGGTGTCAAACATTCGGCCCGTGGGCCAGAATCGTCCCACCGAGGGGTGCAATCCGGCCCACTTTCCTTCATGTGTTCTTTTCCTTCCTTCTCTCCATCCATCCATCTTTCCCTCCCTCCTTTTATTCCTTCCTTCCATCTTCCTCCCTTTCTTCCTTCATTCTGTCCTTCCTCCCTTTCTTCCTTCATTCTGTCCTTCCTCCCTTTCTTCC
This sequence comes from Scomber japonicus, assembly GCF_027409825.1. Taxonomy (NCBI): domain Eukaryota; kingdom Metazoa; phylum Chordata; class Actinopteri; order Scombriformes; family Scombridae; genus Scomber; species Scomber japonicus. Next base: position 2,889,678 of record NC_070579.1, on the reverse strand, counting down.
TTCATTCTGTCCTTCCTTCTATCTGTCCATCCTTCCTTCCTTCCATCCTACCTTCATTCTGTCCGTCCGTCCTTCCCTTTCTTCCATCTTTCCTTCCTCCCTTTCTTCCTTCATTCTGTCCTTCCTTCTATCTGTCCATCCTTCCTTCCTTCCATCCTATCTTCATTCTGTCCATCCTTCCTTCCTTCCTTCCTACCTTCATTCTGTCCATCCGTCCTTCCCTTTCTTCCATCTTTCCTTCCTCCCTTTCTTCCTTCATTCTGTCCATCCTTCCTTCCTTCCTTCCATCTGTCTGTCCTTTCTTCCTTCATTCTGTCCTTCCTTCTATCTGTCCATCCTTCCTTCCTTCCATCCTACCTTCTATCTGTCCATCCTTCCATCCCTTTCTTCCATTTTTCCTTCCCGTCTTCTTTTCCTTCTTTCCTTCCCTCCATCTTTTTAATAATCCGGCCCACATGAGATCATATTGAGCTGTATGTGGCCCTTGATTGAAAATGAGTTTGACCCCTCTGGTTTAAATCCTGCTGTGTGTGTGTTAAAGGTCAAAGGTTAAATCCTGCCGTGTGTGTTCGCAGAGATCAATGATTTGGCGTTTCGGAGGCATTTCGAGGAGTGTGGCGATGTGGAGGCGGTGCGGCTGGTGCGGGACCAGAACTCCGGACTGGGGAAAGGATTCGGATACGTTCTGTTTGAGGTACGAAGACCCCAACGCTTAATAAATGTAGGAACGCACCAACAAATGCAGTCAAGAAGAAGGAAGGAAGGAAGAGGAGGAAAAGAAAGAAGGAGGGGAGGAGAGGGAAGGAAGGTAGGAAAGGAAAGAAGGAAGGGAGGAACAAAAAAGGAGCAAGGAAGGAGGGAAGGAAGGTAGGAAAGGAGGAAAGAAGGAAGGGAGGAAAGGAGGAAGAAAGGAAAAAAGGAGAGAGTAAAGAAGGTAGGAAAGGAAGGAAAGAAGGAAGGAAGGAGGGAGGGAGAAACGAAAATAGGAAGGGAGGAAGAAAGGAAAGAAGGACAGGAAGGAAGGAAGGACAGAGGAAAGAAGGAAGGAGAAAGGAAAAGGAGGAAGAAAGGAAGGGAGGAAACAGAGAAGGAGAGAGGGAGGAAGGAAGGTAGGTCAAATGTCATTTCAAATCTCTCTTATTGATCTTTTTTTAATATATTGATTATATTGAACTGGGCGTAACCTCCATGATGTCTTGCTGCCGCTGAGTTCAGTCTCAATTTATCTAGAAAACCAACTCCCTTCCTTCCTTCCTTCCTTCCTTCCTTCCTTCTGTCCTTCTTCCACCCTTCTTCCTCCTTTCCTTCTTCCTTCCTTCCTTCAATCCTTTCTTCCTTCCTTCTTCCTCCCTCCCTCTTCCTCCTTTCCTTACTTCTTCCCTTCAATCCTTTCTTCATCCCTTCCTTCAATCCTTTCTTCCTCCCTTCTCTCTCCTTTCCTTCCTTCCTCCCTCCCTCCCTCCCTCCCTTCCTTCTTCTTCCTCCCTCTTCCTCCCTCCCTTCTTCTATCCTGAATGAATAACGATCCGACTGGTAGACTTCTGGCTCCTCAATAGAAACCCATTAGAACAGATTGAGATGTATTTCATGTCTGCAGAACTCCGACTCGGTCCAGCTGGCGTTAGAGCTGGACGGCTCGTCGCTGGAGGGCAGGAAGATCCGAGTGAAGCGGTCGGTGAACAAAGACAAGCTGAAGGAGAAAGGCGACGGCAAAGGAGGCAAAGGAGGCAAAGGAGCGGCGGGAAAAGGTTCGGCGAAGATTCCCGGGAAGGGTCCGGGAACAGTGAGGGGGGGGGGCTTCAAGTCTCAGAAGAAGTTCGCCAGGAATCAGCCGAGTTCGAATAAGAACTTCAAAGGAGAGATGGCCGACCCGACGAAAAAGACTAAAAAGAAAGGACTGAAGAAGAAGAGAGCGAAGCCGAGAAAGACTGTTCATATCTGACGTGATCTCGTCACTTCCTGTTTGTTTCTGGTCTGCTGGCGTCACTTCCTGTTTGCTTCTGGTCTGCTGGCGTCAGTTTGTGTAGAATAAATTGATTTAATGAATATTTTGCTGCAGATCAGACGAGCTGTTTCTACATTTGTACTAAAAAACATCCACGAAATAAAACTCAAAACAACAGAAGTTGGTAGTTTTTGTATATTTTTAAAAAATTGTTTTTCCTATTTAGAGAGTTCATCCTCTTTGGATGGAGGAAGGAAGGACAGAGGAAAGAAGGGAAGGAAGGTAGCAAAGGAGGAAAGAAAAGGACAGAGGAAAGAAAGAAAGGAAAAGAGGAAGGGAGGAAGAAAGGAAAGGACAGAGTAAAGAAGGGAGGAAGGAAAGGAGGGAGGGAGGACGGAAGAAGGAAGGAAGGTAGGAAAGGAAAGAAAGGAGGGAGGAGAGATGGTCGACCCGACGAAAAAGACTAAAAAGAAAGGACTGAAGAAGAGAGCGAAGCCGAGAAAGACTGTTCATATCTGACGTGATCTCCCTACTTCCTGTTTGTTTCTGGTCTGCTGGCGTCACTTCCTGTTTGTTTCTGGTCTGCTGGCGTCACTTCCTGTTTGTTTCTGGTCTGCTGGCGTCACTTCCTGTTTGTTTCTGGTCTGCTGGCGTCAGTTTGTGTAGAATAAAGAGATTTAATGAATATTTCTACATTTGTACTAAAAAACCTCAAAGTTGTTAAATGTTAAAACATCCACGAAATAAAAGTCAAAAAACAACAGAAGTGTGTAGGTTTACTTTTTTTCCTAGAGTTCATCCCCAGGATGGAGGGAGGGAGGACGGAAGAAGGAAGGAAGGAAGGAAGGAAGAAAGAAAGAAAGAAAGGGAAGGTAGGAAGGAATAAAAAAGGGACGGATGGAGGAAAGAAGGACGGACGGATGGAGGAAAGAAGGGAGGAAGAAAGGACAGGAAAGAAGGAGGGAGGTAGAAAGGAAAAGAGGAAGAAAGGAAAGAAAGGAGGACGGAAGAAGGAAGAAAGAGGGAAAGGAAGGAAGGACGGACGGAGAAAAGAAGGAAGGACAGAGGAAAGAAAGAACAGAGTAAAGAAGGAAAGGAGGACGGAAGAAAGAAAGGAAAGAAGGAAGAACAAAATAAAACTCAGCACAACAGAAGTTTGTAGTTTTACATTTTTTATTGTTTTCCTATAGAGAGAGAGAGAGTTCATCCTCTTTTTAAAATGAACAGAAACCATTTCATCACTTTTTAAAAAGTGTTTTCACGTCTCGAACCCGAACAGACGATAACAAAATAAATTACACCGAGCAGAGTTTCCTGCTTCCTGTACGACTGATAACAACCAAACATGTCCGACAGAGTGGTGATCAACCAAACATGATGCTAACGCTAACGCTAACCCCGGTCCAGTTCATTAGCACACACACACACACACACAGAGAGTGGTGATCAACCAAACATGATGCTAACGCTAACGCTAACGCTAACCCCAGTCCAGTTCATTAGCATACACACACACACACACACACACACACATACTGAGAGAGTGGTGATCAACCAAACATGATGCTAACGCTAACGCTTATCCCGGTCCAGTTCATCAGCACACACACACACACACACACTGCTGCTGGGACGTTTGCTAACGCTAACGCTAACCCCGGTCCAGTTCATCAGCGCACACACACACACACACACACGATGCTGCTGGGACGTTTGCTAACGCTAACGCTAACCCCGGTCCAGTTCATCAGCATGCACACACACATAATGCTGCTGGGACGTTTGCTAACGCTAACGCTAACCCCGGTCCAGTTCATCAGCACACACACACACACACACACACACACACACACACACACACACACACACACACACACACACACACACACACACACACACACACACACACACACACACACACACACACACACACACACACACACACACACACAGATAGAGGGACTTTGTGTTTCTCCAGGCTTTAACCATCCAGATACTTTGATACCCCAAAAACGGGTAATTTAAGTAAAAAAAACAAACTCTACTGTCATGGATGAAGCAGGAATTAAAAAACAGATTCCCTTCTTTAGGACACCTGGATGGGAAATGATGGATGTGGGCCGGAGTGATGGTGGCCGTGGCGACGGGAAGAGGAAGAAGAGGGGGGGGGAAGCGTTTCATCTCGGTCCTTTTTATTCTATATCGTCCTCGCTCAGACTCTGTGCGCTCACGATACGCTGCAGGGAGATAAAACAGACGGTTATTCATCGAGGAGAAGAAACGATAAAAGGAACAGTTCACATGTTTTCTAATGTGTCTTAAAAATCAGCGACTCAGAAGTTTTCCTCTCTGTGATCGTTCCTCCGGTTCATACTGACGATTAAAACCTTGAGTCAAGGAAGGGAGGGAGGAAGGAGGGAAGGAAGAAGGAAGGAAAGGAAGGAGGAAGGGAGGAAGAGAAGGAAGGAGGGAAGGAAGGACGGAAAGGAGGGGGAAGGAAAGAGAGAAGGAGGGAAGGAAGGAAAGGAAGAGAGGAAGGAACGGAAGGGAGGAAGAAGGAAGGAAAGGAAGGAGGACGGAAAGGAGGAAGGAAGGAAAGGAAGGAGAAGGAGAGAGGAAGGAAGGAAAGGAAGGAGGGAGGGAGGAAGGAAGGAAGAGAGTAAGGAAAAGAAGAGAGGAAGAAGGAAGAGAGGAAGAAGGAAGGAAAGGAAGGGAGAAAGAAGGAAGGAAGGGAGGAAGAAAGGAGGAAGGAAGGAAGGAAAGAAAAGAAGGAAGGTAGGAGGGAGGAAGAAGGAAGGAAGGAAGGGATCTTCTAATGCTCAGTATGAACAGGTCTCTGTTGGTTTAAGACACAGTTGAAAAGTTGTGAACTCGTCCTTTAATCAACATTTTAACATCAGCGTAACGTCTTGAAACTTTCACTTCCTGTTCTTACCAAACTTCACATTTCCTGTAAGAGCAGCTGATAACACAGAGAAGTGTCAGATTAAAGCCTTTGTATATATTTTAGTTTAAAAGGGAATGTGACGACTATGTACTCACTATATAAACACTTTGATGGGGTTGCTATGACGACACAGTGACGGATCTACAACCTCTAAACAATCAAACATCATCAACATGTTAAAAATCAGTTCCTTATGTCCTTGAGTCAAGGAAGGAAGGAGAGGAGGGAGGGAGGAAGGGAGGAAGGAAGGAAGGAAATGAGGGAGGGAGGAATGAAGAAGGAAGGAAGGAAATGAGGGAGGGAGGAATGAAGAAGGAAGGAAGGAGAGGAGGGAGGGAGGAAAAGAAGGAAGGAAGGAGAGGAGGAAGAAGGAAGGAAGGAAAGGAGGGAGGAAGGAGGAAGGGAGGGAGGGAGGGAGGAAAAGAAGGAAGGAATGAGAGGAGGAGGGAGGAAGAAGGAAGGAAGGAAGGAAAGGAGGGAGGAAGGAAGGAAGGAAAGAAAGGAGGGAGGAAGGAAGGAAGGAAGGAAGGAGAGGAGGGAGGGAGGAAAAGAAGGAAGGAGAGGAGGAAGGAAGGAAAGGAGGGAAGGAAAGGGGAGACGGGAGGAAGGGAAGACGGGAGGAAGGTAGCAAGGGGAGGAAAGAAAGACAGAAGGAGGGATGGAGGAAGGACAGACGGAAAGAAGGAAGGAAGGAAGGAAAGAAGGAGGGAGGACGACAGGAAGCTTAAAGTTTAAATCTGATTTTTAACATGTTTTTAATGTTTTGCTGAATTTAAAGGCTGATGCTTCTCTAATAGATCTGATGGTTTGTGTTTGAACAGTTTGGATCAGAAAGTATCGATTCATTTATTGATTCATGGTTCTGTCCTCAGCAGCAGCAGCTCTTAAACACGTCACAATAAACCAACAAACAAAAACACAACAGGAAACTCTTCTGGTTAAATCATTAAATGTCTGGTTCTTCAGTAAAAAGTCAAAGATCGTGGTCATGAGGTAGAACTACAACTCCCATGATGCATTTTGACAACAAACTAAAAATCACAGAGCTTAAAATCAGTCGTGTGCAAAGATAACAACATTTCAATTTTGGGTTCATTTATGGATGAATTCAGTAACTATGGCAACCTTCTAACTGGCTTCTTCTCCACAGCAACAGCAGCCGAGGATCATGGGTATTGTAGTATTTAAAGCCAACCACCAAAAAAACAAAACATGATTTATCAAAGTGGAAATAATGTAAACTGGTGTCAGAATAAAAAAACAGTAAGATCGTAACTTTAACCAGGAGAGTGATAATCTAAAGAAAAGGCTGAAATGTGACCAGTTAAGGAACAGTTAAGGACCAGTAAGGGACCAGTAAGGGACCAGTAAGGGACCAGTTAGAGACCAATAAGGGACCAGTTAAGGACCAATAAGGGACCAGTTAAGGACCAGTAAGGGACCAGTTAAGGACCAGTAAGGGACCAGTTAGGGACCAGTAAGGGACCAGTTAAGGACCAGTAAGGGACCAGTTAGAGACCAGTAAGGGACCAGTTAAGGACCAGTAAGGGACCAGTTAGAGACCAATAAGGGACCAGTTAAGGACCAATAAGGGACCAGTAAGGGACCAGTTAAGGACCAGTAAGGGACCAGTTAAGGACCAGTAAGGGACCAGTAAGGGACCAGTAAGGGACCAGTTAAGGACCAGTAAGGGACCAGTTAAGGACCTGTAAGGGACCAGTAAGGGACCAGTTAGGGACCAGTAAGGGACCAGTTAGGGACCAGTAAGGGACCAGTAAGGGACCAGTAAGGGATCAGTTAAGGACCAGTTAGGGACCAGTACCTGGCTGATGCTGGGCAGCTTGGTGAGCAGCATCTGGAAGACGGGCGGAGGCAGAGTCTGCTGCAACACCTGCAGCAGCTGCTGAGGCTGACCGCACACGGCGATGGCGTTGGTCAGGTGGTCCACGCCTTTCTCATAGTCGCCTGAGGAGGAAACGCCAAGAGGAGAGAATCAGACAGGAAGTAGAGTAACGCCAAGAAGAGAGAATCAGACAGGAAGTACAGTAACGCCAAGAAGAGAGAATCGGACAGGATGTAGAGTAATGCCAAGAAGAGAGAATCAGACAGGAAGTAGAGTAACACCAAGAAGAGAGAATCAGACAGGACGTAGAGTAACGCCAAGAAGAGAGAATCAGACAGACAGGATGTAGAGTAACGCCAAGAAGAGAGAATCAGACAGGATGTAGAGTAACGCCAAGAAGAGAGAATCAGACAGGACGTAGAGTAACGCCAAGAAGAGAGAATCAGACAGGATGTAGAGTAACGCCAAGAAGAGAGAGTCAGACAGGAAGTAGAGTAACGCCAAGAAGAGAGAGTCAGACAGGAAGTAGAGTAACGCCAAGAAGAGAGAATCAGACAGACAGGAAGTAGAGTAACGCCAAGAAGAGAGAATCAGGCAGACAGGATGTAGAGTAACGCCAAGAAGAGAGAATCAGACAGGAAGTACAGTAACGCCAAGAAGAGAGAATCGGACAGGATGTAGAGTAATGCCAAGAAGAGAGAATCAGACAGGAAGTAGAGTAACACCAAGAAGAGAGAATCAGACAGGACGTAGAGTAACGCCAAGAAGAGAGAATCAGACAGACAGGATGTAGAGTAACGCCAAGAAGAGAGAATCAGACAGGATGTAGAGTAACGCCAAGAAGAGAGAATCAGACAGGATGTAGAGTAACGCCAAGAAGAGAGAGTCAGACAGGAAGTAGAGTAACGCCAAGAAGAGAGAGTCAGACAGGAAGTAGAGTAACGCCAAGAAGAGAGAATCAGACAGACAGGAAGTAGAGTAACGCCAAGAAGAGAGAATCAGGCAGACAGGATGTAGAGTAACGCCAAGAAGAGAGAATCAGACAGGAAGTAGAGTAACGCCAAGAAGAGAGAATCAGACAGGAAGTAGAGTAACGCCAAGAAGAGAGAATCAGACAGGAAGTAGAGTAACACCAAGAAGAGAGAATCAGACAGACAGGAAGTAGAGTAACGCCAAGAAGAGAGAATCAGACAGACAGGATGTAGAGGAACGCCAAGAAGAGAGAATCAGACAGGATGTAGAGTAACGCCAAGAAGAGAGAATCAGACAGGAAGTAGAGTAACGCCAAGAAGAGAGAGTCAGACAGGAAGCAGAGTAACGCCAAGAAGAGAGAATCAGACAGGATGTAGAGTAACGCGCCAAGAAGAGAGAATCAGACAGACAGGAAGTAGAGTAACGCCAAGAAGAGAGAATCAGACAGACAGGAAGTAGAGTAATGCCAAGAACAGAGAATCAGACAGACAGGAAGTAGAGTAACGCCAAGAAGAGAGAATCAAACAGGATGTAGAGTAACGCCAAGAGGAGAGAATCAGACAGGAAGTAGAGTAACGCCAAGAAGAGAGAATCAGACAGACAGGAAGTAGAGTAATGCCAAGAAGAGAGAATCAGTCAGGAAGTAGAGTAACACTAAAAGGAGAGAATCAGACAGACAGGAAGTAGAGTAACGCTTTGACAAGTTTTGATGTTTGCAGCTGGTTGTATTAGTTGTGTTTATTTGTGAAGATGTATATTATTATTTTATGTAATAATACTAACAACAATAATAATAATAATAACAATAATAATAATAATAATAATAATAATAAACTTTATTTGTAGAGCACTTTTCTAAATCCAAGTTACAAAGTGCTTCACAAGGCAGCAAAATACACAAACCATAAAATAATTACATTTTAAAAGAGAACAAATAAAAAGCTACTTGATGAGTAAAAAGCATTTAAATGTAGAGAAACAGCAAGAATAAATAAACAGTATTTAAAAAGGAAATAAAAGCAAGTCAAGGAAAATTAAACAGCAAAATACACATATCAATAATAATAATTAGGTTTTTATAGATAGATTAGAACAAATATACAACTTGATGAGTAAAAACCATTTTAATGTAGAGAAAAAGCAAGAATAGACAAAGTATTCAGACACAAATAAAACGATTCAAGGAATATTAAAACTCAAATAAAATCTCTCCGATGCTTATCTTTCATGTTTGTGCTGATATGTTCAATAAAAACATAAAAACAGAGCTTCTGGTGAAAGACTGAAACACTATACTAATAATAATAATAATAATAATAATAATAATACTAAGTGTGACTGTGACTCACCCTGAGCCAGCAGCTCCTCGCCCAGCTGGATCTCCTCCAGGAAGAACTTCTGCACAGCCTCGGCGTCCTTCAGGTCAGGGAGCTGCACAGAAAGAAAAGATCAACATAACATGTCTCATTCAATCATTAAACTCTGACAGAATACTGACAACGACCAGACATCATGAAGAATATCAGCAGATAAAACTTTAAAGTCTCTAAATGGAAGTTTTGTTTCATTTCTTTCCATTTTCTTTGTTTAAGGCGTTTTTAAAGCTGCTGTCTGATTTGGTGTCATCACTTTCATCTCTGAGCTCAACTAAAGACCAGAGCTTGGCCAAAAAAATGGAAAGGAAGGAAAGGGAAGGAAAGGAAAGGAAAGGAAGGAAGGACGGAAAGGGAGGAGGAAGGGAGATAGGAAGGAAGGAAAGGAAGGAAGAAGGAAGGAAGGAAGGAAGGAAGGAAGGAGGAAGGAAGGAAGGAAGGAAGGAAAGGAAGGAAAGGAAGGAAAGGAAGGAAAGGAAGAAGGAAGGAAGGAAAGGGAAGGAAAGGGAAGGAAAGGGAAGGAAGGAGGAAGGAAGGGAGGAAGGGAGGGAGATAGGAAGGAAGGAAAGGAAGGAAGGAAGAAGGAAGGAAGGAAGGAAGGAAGGAGGAAGGAAGGAAGGGAGGGAGAAAGGAAGGAAGGAAGGAAAGGAAGAAGGAAGGAAGGAAAGGGAAGGAAAGGAAAGAAGAGAGAAAGAAGGAAGGAAGGAAAGGGAAGGAAAGGGAAGGAAGGACGGAAAGGAAGGAGGAAGGAAGGGAGGAAGGAAGGGAGGAAGGGAGGGAGGAAGGAAGGAGGAAGGAAGGAAGAGAGAAAGAAGGAAGGAAAGGAGCAAGGAAAGGAGCAAGGAAAGGAAGGAAGGAAGGAAGGGAGGAGGAAGGGAGGAAGGTGAGTGTGAGAGCTGCTGTCTGCTGAGATGATCTAAGGATATTATGGTAGATTTTATTATCACTGTTTCAGCCCAAGAATCCGTCTGAATTCATAGTTTTTGGTGTTTAACTAAAGTCCTGAGTGTTTATAATGAGCATGAACAGCTGTGGGAACATCAAGCTCATATTTAACCCTTCTTCAGTTGGTTAAATGAAGATAAACTCACCTTGGCGATGCCGGCCCTCTCACTGGCTACCTTCTGCTTTCTCCTCCCTGCAACAAAAACACAACAAAACAGTCAAATGATTAACGATCAATGATTCAAAACTATCAGCTGATCATTTTAAATTCATTCAATGCAGAAAGTATCCCAACTCTCAACCAATCAGAGATGAAAAATCAAAAAGTACTGCAGTATTATGAGTGATAGTAGTATGAAAAAGCAAAAGACAAAACGGTTGGAAACCATGGAAACCACTGATTTCATCTTTAACAATGTGTTGTATTTTAAAAGCTTGTTATATTATCCATTGTGTCAAATCTGCAAGTACCTCAAACTGTACTACAGTGAAGTACAAGTACCTCAAACTGTACTGCAGTAAAGTACAAGTACCTCAAACTGTACTACAGTAAAGTACTAGTACCTCTAACTGTAATACAGTAAAGTACTAGTACCTCAAACTGTACTGCAGTGAAGTACAAGTACCTCAAACTGTACTGCAGTAAAGTACAAGTACCTCAAAATGTACTGCAGTAAAGTACTAGTACCTCAAACTGTACTACAGTGAAGTGCAAGTACCTCAAACTGTACTGCAGTAAAGTACAAGTACCTCAAACTGTACTACAGTGAAGTACAAGTACCTCAAACTGTACTACAGTGAAGTACAAGTACTTCACACTGTACTACAGTAAAGTACTAGTACCTCTAACTGTACTACAGTGAAGTACAAGTACTTCAAACTGTACTACAGTAAAGTACTAGTACCTCTAACTGTACTACAGTGAAGTACAAGTACTTCAAACTGTACTGTATTTATTCATTTTTTTTAAATAATCGCGATTCGTGAGAAATATGAACTTTTGAGTGCTTTTTACATCTAAGGTTATAGTTTATTTTGTATTTTAAATATTGTTGTGTCAGTTGCAGCACTGTGAGAAGTATGGAAGCGTAACTGCACCTTTATTCAAATGGAAATGCATTTTGCAAATTGGCAATTCAATCTTCAATTTTGTAATGCAATTTGAAAATGCATTTGGCAATTCACAATTCAATATGCAAAGTGATAATGCAATCTTCAATACAGTTTTAATTATCTTAATGAAAATTAGGAATTAAAATTAAATTATGTGAATTAAATATCAACATGGTATTCTTGCACCTTTATTCAAATGGCAATTCATTTGCAAATTGAATTGTGATTTTCAAATGAAAATCTGCAGCAGGTGCCTAGCAACGGTTGCTATGAAACGTTCTGGAAGTCCATTCCATAGATGTATGATGTCATCAGGACGGTGATGTCACATTTTGACTTCACTTTGATGCTTTAATCTAGTCCAAGATCAAAGCCTAAACATTAACAGAGTATTGAAATAGGACTGCCGTCCACATGAAGTCAACCTATTTTCACAAACCAGTAAGTGAAGACAAAGCCGAGCACAGTTCTCAAAACTCAAAGCAAATCAATCCTACTACCAAGGAATCAAACCATACTATACAAACATGGATAGTACACAAATAATGATGCAAGTCGACGTGGAGAAGGTTTGCAGGGTGATCACATCCTTCTTTAACAAACTCACAGCTAAACAGTGGGACCTGATTCAATCAGGTACACCCAACACTGCAACCAAGATTTTGATTGCAGAAATGCTCGCTGAACTATTGTCAGCGATTACAAATGCTTTTCAAGCGTTTGCACACCTGAAAGAGATTAAACAAGAAGACATTGTCCTGGACAAAACTGTTATGGAAATTTTCCAGCAGGCTCTGGGGGTGCCTGAGGGAGACCACAGCCCCAGTTCAGAAAAGCTGGCAAAACTAATGGTGAAGGAAGTGATGGACAGCATTAGTAAGGAAAGGGACGCTAATGAGCCATCACGGGAAACTCCACCTCGCAGACTGAATCACATGATTCACTATGCAAGTCAATTATTCAAAGACTGTCTGGAAAAAGGCAAAAACATATTCGCCATACAAAGCAAGTCCAGAGCAGTCAAAGACGAGTGGGCGGAGATCATGGATGACTTAGACAGATATTTGTTGGGACCAAAACAAAAATCTGACAGCTTGGAGAAAGTTGTCCAAGCTGTTCTTACAAGTCAGGTAACGGAAGTTTTGGAGCCTCTTTTAGACGAGGAATTTGACCTCATTCAGTCCTCTCTAAAGATTGAGGTGATAGGTTCGTATGTGGCTGGACTAATAGAAGAAGAAGTCCATAATATCAAGGGTTCAGACAAAGAGGAACCGAAGCGCACTATCACCCTCAACAGAGCGAAGGAAAAAATAAGGGAGTTCCTGTCGAAGACCCTAGCCAGGTCTTCAATTCACAGGATCGTGGCCCAGTTGAGGGCCAAATATCAAAACCCCAAATTATCACCGGTAGATACCCAGGTGCTCATTTTTGACTTTGAGACATTCCTGGAGAAGTCCATCATGAGCGGCAGTGAACTGTCAAGAACGCTGTCCGCAACCAAAGAGGAGAAGTTATCGTTCTCCAAACAACTAAGTGACCTGATCTACGGTCATGTGAGTGACTCGTCCAACAAGAAGCCGTCATCAAAACCAATTACATTGGAGAAAGAAAAAAGAATTTACACAGACGTATGCAGCCGGGTGCGAGGCTTCCTGAGCCTCATGCGATGGTGGAACAAAATCCAGGTGAACAATGATACGGACGATGTTGTGAGTGCTATAGTGAGCAATGACACCACAAAGGAATGTTTAAGTGGACTCACCGTAGAAGAGTTATCAATAAGGGGTGAAGAGACAACAAAAAGGGAGGTACAAGAATTAAGTGAAGAGAGGGTGAGGAGTGGAGAGCGGGAAAGGGAAGAGAAAGAAAGGGAGGAGAGGGAAAGGGAAGAGTTGAGTAAGGAGAAGGAAAGGAAGGAGAGAGAAAGGGAGGAGTTGAGTAGGGAGAAGGAAAGGAAGGAGAGAGAAAGGGAGGAGTTGAGTAGGGAGAAGGAAAGGAAGGAGAGAGAAAGGGAGGAGTTGAGTAGGGAGAAGGAAAGGAAGGAGAGAGAAAGGGAGGAGTTGAGTAGGGAGAAGGAAAGGAAGGAGAGAGAAAGAGAGGGACGGGAACGGGAGGAGAGGGAAAGGGAGGAGAAGGTGTTGAGTGATGAGAGGCAAAGAGAGGGACGGGTATTAAGTGGGGATCGGGTTAGTGGGGGGAGTTCGAAAAGGAGTGAGCGGCAAGACTTCGACAAAATGAAGTATAAGATGTCGCTAAAGATTATTGTAGACAAGCTAATGAGTCGCGTCATCAGAGACTCAAAAATCCCGAACCTCGACTGGAACCAAGAAATGGTTGACGGAGTCTTCCAGTTTATTTGGGCGGAGTTCGAACATGACGATTTTGTAATAACCACCGAACACCTGCAGAAAGTGGATAAACTAATATATCGTAAATTACGTAGAATATGGGGTAAAGCTTCAAATATGCTAGTATTGTTCAGGATGGAGGATCGGACCATCCAGAAATGTGTAGCTGCGTCGATCACGCATCATCTTCTGCCGAAGAGGAGGAGCGTGGTCAGACGCGTCCTCGCCAACGTTGGACAAGTTCTGTGTTTCAGAAAGTAGTTTTAGTTTAGAGTTGATTTTATTTAGTTTAGTAATGTTAAGTTTCCTTTGATTTTATTCATAATGTTAAGTTTCCTTTGATTTTATTCATAATGTTAAGTTTCCTTTGATTTTATTAGTAATGTTAAGTTTCCTTTGATTTTATTTAGTAATGTTAAGTTTCCTTTGATTTTATTTAGTAATGTTAAGTTTCTTTTGATTTTATTAGTATTGTTAAGTTTCCTTTGATTCTTTAGTTTTTAATTTAGTAATGTGTGTTTATGTGTGTTATGTTGTGATTTGATATGTATGTGTGTGTGTGTGTGAAATAATTCAATAAATAAATAAAAATATAAATATAAGCTGTAATTGTGTCATGAAGTTATTGCAAACCAGAGTTTTAAGGGCACCACCCTAAAGTATGCAAAGAAGAACTTGAACCTTTCCATCAGAGGAAGGACTTGAAGGATTGTTTTGGTTGTCAGCAAAAATATATTAATCTTTAACTGTCGTTGGAGTTTATTATATTTTACCTTGACAACATATCACAAAACGGAACAGTTTTACACATTTCATAAAAATAAAAAAAATGTAATTATATATGTATCTCAGTGTTGTATTGTAATGGAGCCTCAGAAATACTTCTAACTGTACTACAGTGAAGTACTAGTACCTCAAACTGTACTGCAGTAAAGTACTAGTACCTCAAACTGTACTGCAGTAAAGTACTAGTACCTCTAACTGTACTACAGTTAAGTACAAGTACCTCAAACTGTACTGCAGTAAAGTACTAGTACCTCTAACTGTACTGCAGTAAAGTACAAGTACCTCAAACTGTACTACAGTAAAGTATAAGTACCTCAAACTGTACTACAGTGAAGTACTAGTACCTCAAACTGTACTACAGTGAAGCACAACTACTTCAAACTGTACTACAGTAAAGCACAACTACTTCAAACTGTACTACAGTGAAGCACAACTACTTCAAACTGTACTGCAGTAAAGTACAAGTACCTCAAAATGTACTACAGTAAAGTACAAGTACCTCAAAATGTACTACAGTAAAGTACAAGTACCTCAAACTGTACTACAGTGAAGTACAAGTACCTCAAACTGTACTGTATTTATTCATTTTTTTAAATAATCGTGATTTGTGAGAAATATGAACTTTTGAGTGCTTTTTACATCTCTAAAGGTTATAGTTTATTTTGTATTTTAAATATTGTGTCAGTTGCAGCACTGTGAGAAGTATGGAAGTGTAACTGCACCTTTATTCAAATGGAAATGCATTTTGCAAATTGGCAATTCAATCTTCAATTTTGTAATGCAATTTGAAAATGCATTTGGCAATTCACAATTCAATATGCAAAGTGATAATGCAATCTTCAATACAGTTTTAATTATCTTAATGAAAATTAGGAATTAAAATCTAATGATGTGAATTACATATCAACATGGTATTCTTGCACCTTTATTCAAATGGCAATTCATTTGCAAATTGAATTGTGATTTTCAAATGAAAATCTGCAGCAGGTGCCTAGCAACGGTTGCTATGAAACGTTCTGGAAGTCCATTCCATAGATGTATGATGTCATCAGGACGGTGATGTCACATTTTGACTTCACTTTGATGCTTTAATCTAGTCCAAGATCAAAGCCTAAACATTAACAGAGAATTGAAATAGGACTGCCGTCCACATGAAGTCAACCTATTTTCACAAACCAGTAAGTGAAGACAAAGCCGAGCACAGTTCTCAAAACTCAAAGCAAATCAATCCTACTACCAAGGAATCAAACCATACTATACAAACATGGATAGTACACAAATAATGATGCAAGTCGACGTGGAGAAGGTTTGCAGGGTGATCACATCCTTCTTTAACAAACTCACAGCTAAACAGTGGGACCTGATTCAATCAGGTACACCCAACACTGCAACCAAGATTTTGATTGCAGAAATGCTCGCTGAACTATTGTCAGCGATTACAAATGCTTTTCAAGCATTTGCACACCTGAAAGAGATCAAACAAGAAGACATTGTCCTGGACAAAACTGTTATGGAAATTTTCCAGCAGGCTCTGGGGGTGCCTGAGGGAGACCACAGCCCCAGTTCAGAAAAGCTGGCAAAACTAATGGTGAAGGAGGTGATGGACAGCATTAGTAAAGAAAGGGACGCTAATGAGCCATCACGGGAAACTCCACCTCGCAGACTGAATCACATGATTCACTATGCAAGTCAATTATTCAAAGACTGTCTGGAAAAAGGCAAAAACATATTCGCCATACAAAGCAAGTCCAGAGCAGTCAAAGACGAGTGGGCGGAGATCATGGATGACTTAGACAGATATTTGTTGGGACCAAAACAAAAATCTGACAGCTTGGAGAAAGTTGTCCAAGCTGTTCTTACAAGTCAGGTAACGGAAGTTTTGGAGCCTCTTTTAGACGAGGAATTTGACCTCATTCAGTCCTCTCTAAAGATAGAGGTGATAGGTTCGTATGTGGCTGGACTAATAGAAGAAGAAGTCCATAATATCAAGGGTTCAGACAAAGAGGAACCGAAGCGCACTATCACCCTCAACAGAGCGAAGGAAAAAATAAGGGAGTTCCTGTCGAAGACCCTAGCCAGGTGTTCAATTCACAGGATCGTGGCTCAGTTGAGGGCCAAATATCAAAACCCCAAATTATCACCGGTAGATACCCAGGTGCTCATTTTTGACTTTGAGACATTCCTGGAGAAGTCCATCATGAGCGGCAGTGAACTGTCAAGAACGCTGTCCGCAACAAAAGAGGAGAAGTTATCGTTCTCCAAACAACTAAGTGACCTGATCTACGGTCATGTGAGTGACTCGTCCAACAAGAAGCCGTCATCAAAACCAATTACATTGGAGAAAGAAAAAAGAATTTACACAGACGTATGCAGCCGGGTGCGAGGCTTTCTGAGCCTCATGAGGTGGTGGAACAAAATCCAGGTGAATAATGATACGGACGATGTTGTGAGTGCTATAGTGAGCAATGACACCACAAAGGAATGTTTCAGTGGACTCACCGTAGAAGAGTTATCAATAAGGGGTGAAGAGACAACAAAAAAGGAGGCACAAGAATTAAGTGAAGAGAGGGTGAGGAGTGGAGAGAAGGAAAGGGAGGAGAGGGAAAGGGAGGAGAGGGAAAGGGAGGAGTTGAGTAGGGAGAAAGAAAGGGAGGAGAGGGAAAGGGAGGAGTTGAGTAGGGAGAAGGAAAGGAAGGAGAGAGAAAGGGAGGAGTTGAGTAGGGAGAAGGAAAGGAAGGAGAGAGAAAGGGAGGAGTTGAGTAGGGAGAAGGAAAGGAAGGAGAGAGAAAGGGAGGAGTTGAGTAGGGAGAAGGAAAGGAAGGAGAGAGAAAGGGAGGAGAGAGAAAGAGAGGGACGGGAACGGGAGGAGAGGGAACGGGAGGAGAAGGTGTTGAGTGATGAGAGGCAAAGAGAGGGACGGGTATTAAGTGGGGATCGTGTTAGTGGGGGGAGTTCGAAAAGTAGTGAGCGGCAAGACTTCGACAAAATGAAGTATAAGATGTCGCTAAGAATCATTGTAGACAAGCTGATGAGTCGCGTCATCAGAGACTCAAAAATCCCGAACCTCGACAGGAACCAAGAAATGGTTGACGGAGTCTTCCAGTATATTTGGGCAGAGTTCGAACATGACGATTTTGTAATAACCACAGAACACCTGCAGAAAGTGGATAAACTAATATATCGTAAACTACGCAGAATATGGGGTAAAGCTTCTAACATGCTAGTATTGTTCAGGATGGAGGATCGGACCATCCAGAAATGTGTAGCCGCGTCGATCACGCATCATCTTCTGCCGAAGAGGAGGAACGTGGTCAGACGCGTCCTCGCCAACGTTGGACAAGTTCTGGGCTTCAGAAAGTAGTTTTAGTTTAGAGTTGATTTGATTTAGTTTAGTAATGTTAAATTTCCTTTGATTTTATTTAGTAATGTTAAGTTTCCTTTGATTTTATTCAGTAATGTTAAGTTTCCTTTAATTTTATTTAGTAATGTTAAGTTTCCTTTGATTTTATTAGTAATGTTAAGTTTCCTTTGAATCTATTTATAATGTTAAGTTTCCTTTGATTGTTTAGTTTTAAATTTAGTAATGTGTGTTTATGTGTGTTATGTTGTGATGTGATATGTATGTGTGTGTGTGTGTGTGTGTGTGTGTGTGTGTGAAATAATTCAATAAATAAATAAAAATATAAATATAAGCTTTAATTGTGTCATGAAATTATTGCAAACCAGAGTTTTAAGGGCACCACCCTAAAGTATGCAAAGAAGAACTTGAACCTTTCCATCAGAGGAAGGACTTGAAGGATTGTTTTGGTTGTCAGCAAAAATATATTAATCTTTAACTGTCGTTGGAGTTTATTATATTTTACCTTGACAACATATCACAAAACGGAACAGTTTTACACATTTCATAAAAATAAAAAATGTAATTATATATCTGTAACTCATTGTTGTATTATAATGTTATGCTGCCTCAGAAATATTTCTAACTGTACTACAGTGAAGTACTAGTACCTCAAACTGTACTGCAGTAAAGTACAAGCACCGCAAACTGTACTACAGTAAAGTACAAGTACCTCAAACTGTACTACAGTGAACTACAAGTACCTCTAACTGTACTACAGTAAAGTACTAGTACTTCTAACTGTACTACAGTAGAGTACAAGTACCTCAAATTGTACTGCACTAAAGTACTAGTACCTCAAACTGCCCTGCACTAAAGTACAAGTACATCAAACTGCCCTGCACTAAAGTACAAGTACCTCAGACTGTACTACAGTGAAGTACTAGTACCTCAAACTGTACTGCAGTAAAGTACTAGTACCTCAAACTGTACTACAGTAAAGTACAAGTACCTCTAACTGTACTGCAGTAAAGTACTTGTATTTCAAACTGTACTGCAGTAAAGTACTAGTACCTCTAACTGTACTACAGCATAGTACAAGTACCTCAAAATGTACTACAGTAAAGTACAAGTACCTCAAAATGTACTACAGTAAAGTACAAGTACCTCAAACTGTACTACAGTGAAGTACACGTACCTCAAACTGTACTGTATTTATTCATTTTTTTAAAATAATCGCGATTCGTGAGAAATATGAACTTTTGAGTGCTTTTTACATCTCTAAAGGTTATAGTTTATTTTGTATTTTAAATATTGTTGTGTCAGTTGCAGCACTGTGAGAAGTATGGAAGTGTAACTGCACCTTTATTCAAATGGAAATGCATTTTGCAAATTGGCAATTCAATCTTCAATTTTGTAATGCAATTTGAAAATGCATTTGGCAATTCACAATTCAATATGCAAAGTGATAATGCAATCTCCAATACAGTTTTAATTATCTTAATGAAAATTAGGAATTAAAATTAAATGATGTGAATTACATATCAACATGGTATTCTTGCACCTTTATTCAAATGGCAATTCATTTGCAAATTGAATTGTGATTTTCAAATGAAAATCTGCAGCAGGTGCCTAGCAACGGTTGCTATGAAACGTTCTGGAAGTCCATTCCATAGATGTATGATGTCATCAGGACGGTGATGTCACATTTTGACTTCACTTTGATCCTTTAATCTAGTCCAAGATCAAAGCCTAAACATTAACAGAGTATTGAAATAGGACTGCCCGTCCACATGAAGTCAACCTATTTTCACAAACCAGTACGTGAAGACAAAGCCGAGCACAGTTCTCAAAACTCAAAGCAAATCAATCCTACTACCAAGGAATCAAACCATACTATACAAACATGGATAGTACACAAATAATGATGCAAGTCGACGTGGAGAAGGTTTGCAGGGTGATCACATCCTTCTTTAACAAACTCACAGCTAAACAGTGGGACCTGATTCAATCAGGTACACCCAACACTGCAACCAAGATTTTGATTGCAGAAATGCTCGCTGAACTATTGTCAGCGATTACAAATGCTTTTCAAGCGTTTGCACACCTGAAAGAGATTAAACAAGAAGACATTGTCCTGGACAAAACTGTTATGGAAATTTTCCAGCAGGCTCTGGGGGTACCTGAGGGAGACCACAGCCCCAGTTCAGAAAAGCTGGCAAAACTAATGGTGAAGGAAGTGATGGAGAGCATTAGTAAAGAAAGGGACGCTAATGAGCCATCACGGGAAACTCCACCTCGCAGACTGAATCACATGATTCACTATGCAAGTCAATTATTCAAAGACTGTCTGGAAAAAGGCAAAAACATATTCGCCATACAAAGCAAGTCCAGAGCAGTCAAAGACGAGTGGGCGGAGATCATGGATGACTTAGACAGATATTTGTTGGGACCAAAACAAAAATCTGACAGCTTGGAGAAAGTTGTCCAAGCTGTTCTTAAAAGTCAGGTAACGGAAGTTTTGGAGCCTCTTTTAGACGAGGAATTTGACCTCATTCAGTCCTCTCTAAAGATTGAGGTGATAGGTTCGTATGTGGCTGGACTAATAGAAGAAGAAGTCCATAATATCAAGGGTTCAGACAAAGAGGAACCGAAGCGCACTATCACCCTCAACAGAGCGAAGGAAAAAATAAGGGAGTTCCTGTCGAAGACCCTAGCCAGGTCTTCAATTCACCGGATCGTGGCCCAGTTGAGGGCCAAATATCAAAACCCCAAATTATCACCAGTAGATAGCCAGGTGCTCATTTTTGACTTTGAGACATTCCTGGAGAAGTCCATCATGAGCGGCAGTGAACTGTCAAGAACACTGTCCGCAACCAAAGAGGAGAAGTTATCGTTCTCCAAACAACTAAGTGACCTGATCTACGGTCATGTGAGTGACTCGTCCAACAAGAAGCCGTCATCAAAACCAATTACATTGGAGAAAGAAAAAAGAATTTACACAGACGTATGCAGCCGGGTGCGAGGCTTTCTGAGCCTCATGAGGTGGTGGAACAAAATCCAGGTGAACAATGATACGGACGATGTTGTGAGTGCTATAGTGAGCAATGACACCACAAAGGAATGTTTAAGTGGACTCACCGTAGAAGAGTTATCAATAAGGGGTGAAGAGACAACAAAAAAGGAGGCACAAGAATTAAGTGAAGAGAGAGTGAGGAGTGGAGAGCGGGAAAGGGAAGAGAAAGAAAGGGAGGAGAGGGAAAGGGAGGAGTTGAGTAGGGAGAAGGAAAGGAAGGAGAGAGAAAGGGAGGAGTTGAGTAGGGAGAAGGAAAGGAAGGAGAGAGAAAGGGAGGAGTTGAGTAGGGAGAAGGAAAGGAAGGAGAGAGAAAGGGAGGAGTTGAGTAGGGAGAAGGAAAGGAAGGAGAGAGAAAGGGAGGAGAGAGAGAGAGAGGGACGGGAACGGGAGGAGAGGGAACGGGAGGAGAAGGTGTTGAGTGATGAGAGGCAAAGAGAGGGACGGGTATTAAGTGGGGATCGGGTTAGTGGGGGGAGTTCGAAAAGGAGTGAGCGGCAAGACTTCGACAAAATGAAGTATAAGATGTCGCTAAGAATCATTGTAGACAAGCTAATGAGTCGTGTTATCAGAGACTCAAAAATCACGAACCTCGACTGGAACCAAGAAATGGTTGACGGAGTCTTCCAGTATATTTGGGCAGAGTTCGAACATGACGATTTTGTAATAACCACCGAGCACCTGCAGAAAGTGGATAAACTAATATATCGTAAATTACGTAGAATATGGGGTAAAGCTTCAAATATGCTAGTACTGTTCAGGATGGAGGATCGGACCATCCAGAAATGTGTAGCTGCGTCGATCACGCATCACCTTCTGCCGAAGAGGAGGAGCGTGGTCAGACGCGTCCTCGCCAACGTTGGACAAGTTCTGTGTTTCAGAAAGTAGTTTTAGTTTAGAGTTGATTTTATTTAGTTTAGTAATGTTAAGTTTCCTTTGATTTTATTCAGTAATGTTAAGTTTCCTTTGATTTTATTTATAATGTTAAGTTTCCTTTGATTTTATTAGTAATGTTAAGTTTCCTTTGATTCTTTAGTTTTTAATTTAGTAATGTGTGTTTATGTGTGTTATGTTGTGATGTGATATGTATGTGTGTGTGTGTGTGTGTGAAATAATTCAATAAATAAATAAAAATATAAATATAAGCTGTAATTGTGTCATGAAGTTATTGCAAACCAGAGTTTTAAGGGCACCACCCTAAAGTATGCAAAGAAAACCTTGAACCTTTCCATCAGAGGAAGGACTTGGATTGAAGTGTTGTTTTGGTTGTCAGCAAAAATATATTAATCTTTAACTGTCGTTGGAGTTTATTATATTTTACCTTGACAACATATCACAAAACGGAACAGTTTTACACTTTTCATGAATTTAAAAAAAAATGTAATTATATATCTGTATCTCAGTGTTGTACTGTAATGTTATGCTGCCTCAGAAATACTTCTAACTGTACTACAGTGAAGTACTAGTACCTCAAAATGTACTGCAGTAAAGTACAAGTACCTCTAACTGTACTACAGTGAAGTACTAGTACCTCAAACTGTACTACAGTAAAGTACAAGTACCTCTAACTGTACTACAGTAAAGTACTAGTACCTCAAACTGTACTACAGTAAAGTACTAGTACCTCAAACTGTACTGCAGTAAAGTACAAGTACCTCTAACTGTACTACAGTAAAGTACTAGTACCTCTAACTGTACTACAGTAAAGTACAAGTACCTCAAACTGTACTACAGTAAAGTACTAGTACCTCAAACTGTACTACAGTAAAGTACTAATACTTCAAACTGTACTGCAGTAAAGTACAAGTACCTCCAACTGTACTACAGTAAAGTACAAGTACCTCCAACTGTACTACAGTAAAGTACTAGTAGCTCAAACTGTACTACATTAAAGTACTAGTAGCTCAAACTGTACTACATTAAAGTACAAGTACCTCAAACTGTACTACAGAAAAGTACTAGTACCTCAAACTGTACTACAGTAAAGTACTAGTACTTCAAACTGTACTACAGTAAAGTACTAGTATTTCAAACTGTACTGCAGTAAAGTACAAGTACCTCAAACTGTACTACAGTAAAGTATAAGTACCTCAAACTGTACTACAGTAAAGTACAAGTACCTCTAACTGTACGACAGTAAAGTACAAGTACCTCTAACTGTACTACAATAAAGTACAATATTTCCATCTGAGATGTTTCATTAAATATAAATACTCTAATCTCGGCTCTAGAAAGGAAGAAAAGTTGAATTACTCCTTTAACAGAAAGCCTTCCTCCTCCTCCTCCTCCTCCTCCTCTTCCTCTCTAATGATTGACAGTGAAATCATTCCATCACTAGAAACTACGTCACTCTGAGGATCATTAACCCTTCGCTGTCTGCAGCTCCTGAATAACTCTGATATTGTGTAACAGCAGATTTATGAATGAGGAGAATGAGGAGTCGCCTTAAATAACAGAGAGATGCAGGCTGGAGTCAAAGTGGTCGGCTCTGTGGTGAAAGGTCAGCGGTTTAGAGATCTCTGCTGACTTTAATAATGTACTGTTGGGTTAATAAAAGCATCTTTAAAACCAAACTCGACTGAAAAATCTGTGAGTTTAACACACGGCCACTGAAATCTACAAGGTGACACCAGACAGACTGTTAGAGAGATTTAACAAGATTTAAAAGTTGTATTATTCTAAGTCAGGGCTGCAAGTCATTCATATTTTCTTTATTAATAAAAACAAATCTGAAAATGATAATGAGTGGTATCATCAGTCTGTTTCTGGCTGACAGAGAAGTGACAAAAACCCCAAATATAATAAATGTCCAGTGATGCAAGACACTTTAAATAAACTAATAATTACTACTCAGTTTATTTATCAATTCTCCATCAATTCACAATCAATAAATGAATCGTTGCAGCTCTACTCTGATCATTATTGATCACTTTTACTAAGAGGATATTTAATGTTCCTGATATCTGAATGAAGTTTGGTTTGAGAGCAACGTCAGACGACCTGATGCTCCAATCTGTCATTCAGGGAAAATCACCATATTTAACAGATTTATTCAACACTCACGCTTATGAAATAGTTTTAGACATCAGAAATAAAAGCCTCACTGCTGTTTAGACTAGGTTTCAAAACCACTAAAATGTTCCGTCACACCATTTCTGCGGTATGAGCGGGTTTTTTTAATGTGACGTTTGGTCAGAGAGAGTGGAGGTCGCTCAGGTTGTGTGCAGCTGTAGCGTAAAGTCAACCCCTCCCATACTCCGGTTGCTGTTACAAGCAGGTAGCTCTACAGGCCGTATGATGGCTGAAGGAGGCGAGCCCCCTAAACTTTGCCCCCCGTCTAAAAGGACCAAGTCGGCTGTATTTATACTTCAGCTACCGTAAAAAGACAGACAGCCATGACTCGGAGGAAGAAGGTAACAGACAGTAGCAGCGCGAGGAGGAAGAAGGTAACGGACAGTAGCAGCGGGAGGAGGAAATACATCCTATATGATAGTGAGCAAGTCTCCAAAAACTGTTGAGATTCAGTTTTAAGCTCCTGCCTGCATTTATTTATTTATATTTCTCTTAGATGTGTTTTTACTTTTTTTCAATTATTTATGTTCTGATCTTTTTTTTGTTTTTAAATACAGACATTTCAAAATATCACATGTTATAGCCGTAATCATAATACCGTGAAACCGTGATATTTTTACCTCATCATAACGCTCTTAGTTTAAACCCATTTTAAGATTTATTAAACCTTTCTAATTGAAAAAAAAAGGTTAGTTTCACTGTTTTTTCCCCTTCAGACCACATTAAACCAGAGCAGATATTATTAATATTAATCTAAATCAGATTACTGAGAGTTTAAAAAAACTTCTTTTTAGCAGAACCTTTGACCTTTAATTAACCTTGACTGGTTTAATGCTCTTATCTTATGTTTTACGTCTTTTATTTTGAAGCTTTTACCATTAAACTAGCACTTTAAATGTAAAAGTGTGCGACTAATAAAATTAATTACTATTATTATTATTATGACTCAGCATCTGATAAAAAATAATAGTGGTTAGACCAGAGGTGTCAAACTCATTTTCATTCAAGGGACCAATTTGATCTCATGTGGGCCGGATCGTTAAAAAGATGGAGGGAAAGAAGGAAGGAAGGAAGGAAGGAAGGAAGGAAGGAAGGAAATAAGAAGGGAAGGAAGGAAAGACAGGCAAAAGGAAGGAGGGAAGAAAGGTACTAAAGACAGACAGTGAAGGATGGACAGACAGAAGGAAGGAAGGAAGGACAGAAGGAAGAAAGGGAGAAAGGAAGGACAGAAGGAAGAAAGGGAGGAAGGACAGATGTAAAGAAGCACAGAAGGAAGGAACGAAGGAAGGAAAAAGAGAAGGTAGGAAGGACAGACAGAAGGGAGGGAGGGAGGAAGGAAGGAAGAACAGAAGAAAGGAAGGGAGGAAGGACAGATGTAATGAAGGACAGAAGGAAGGAACGAAGAAAGGAAAAAGGGAAGGTAGGAAGGAAGGACAAGAACACAGGATGGCAAGTGGGCCGGATCACACCCCTTGGCGGGCCGAACCTAGTCCCCGGGCCGCATGTTTGACACCCCTGGTTTAAAAGCTCATTTATTTTAAAGGTTGTCTGTTGTTTACATGTTACTTTTATTTTGAAATTATAACAATAATATAACTTTACAGATGTGTTATTATTATTATTATTATTATAACCCATGCAGTCCTTTATTTACCACGTTAAAGCCTCTGAAGGGAACATTAACCAGTAAAACCAGTTCCTTCTTTTGCTTCCTTCATTCATTCCTTCCTCCCTCCCTTTCATCTGTCCTTCCTCCCTTTCTTCGTTCCTTCCCTCCTTCCTTCCTTCAATCTTTCCGTCCTCCCTTCCTTCATTCATTCCTTCATTCATTCCTTCCTCCTTTTCCTTCCTTCATTCATTCCTTCCTCCCTTTCTTCCCTCCTTCCTTCTTTTCCTTCCTTCAATCTTTCCTTCCTCCCTTCCTGCTTTTCCTTCCTTCATTCATTCCTCCTTCCCTTTCTTCATTCCTTCCTTCTGTCCTTCCCTCCTTCCTTCATTCATTCATTCATTCCTTCAATCTTTCCATTCTTACTTCTTTTCCTTCCTTCCCTTCCATCTATCCTTCATCCCTTTCTTCGTTCCTTCCCTCCTTCCTTCTTGTCTTCTTTTCCTTCATTCATTCCTTCCTTCCTCCCTCCCTCCCTCCTTCCTTGTTGTCTTCTTTTCCTCCCTTCCATCTGTCCTTCCTCCCTTTCTTCGTTCCTTCCACCTTTGCTTCCTCCCTTCTTTTTATTGATCCGGCCCTCTATGTGCCCTCTTGAATGAAAATGAGTTTGACCTCCTGACCTAGGAGCAGATTAACACCGAGCCGAGGCCTGCAGCAGGAGGAAGAGGAAGAGGAGGAGGAAAAGGAAGAGGAGGTAGATGAAGAAGAAGAAGAGGAGGAAGAAGAAGAGGAAGAGGAGGTCAAACACTCACGCTCCCGCAGCCTGTTCTTGAAGTCGGGGTCACTCCGTCTCTTCCTGTCGAAGTAGAGGCAGTAACCGACCACCAGAGCCCCGCACACACCGGCGGCTATAGCGCTGCTCTTGCCGCCCATCATCGCCTCTGTAGCGGCCTGAGAGAGGAGTGTTACCGGCCTGTGTCTGGAGGGTTTACCGGCCTGTCGGTGGAGGGTTTACCGGTAGATTAGCGTGCTTTTCTCGGCTAGTCGGTGAGATGTCTGCAGGCTGGAGAAGGCTCAGGCTGGAAGGACCCTGCAAGGACCCTGCAGATTGACAGCTGTGTGTAGGCTTCAGGATGCCTGACTGTAAATCTGCTGCTTCTTCTTCGTCTTTGTGGTTGTTTAATAAACAGCAGCTTGTCGCACTACTGCCATCTAGTGGAATTACATCAGTACTACAACCGCCAATACTATTATATTAGTACAATACCGGAGAGAGAGAGAGTGAGAGAGTGTGTCTGTGTGTGTGTGTGTGTGTGTGTGTGTGTGTGTGTGTGTGTGTGTGTGTTACTGTGTGTGTTTGTGTCTGTGTGTGTGTGTGTGTGTGTGTGTATGTGTGTGTGTATTACTTTTTGGTTGTTTAACAAACAGGAGCTTGTCGCACTACTGCCATCTGGTGGAATTACATCAGTACTACAGCCGCCAATACTATTAGTGCAATACCAAAGAGAGAGAGAGAGAGAGAGAGAGAGAGAATGTGTGTGTGTGTGTGTGTGTGTGTGTGTGTGTGTGTGTGTGTGTGTGTTAGTTACTGTGTTTGTGTGTCTGTGTGTGTGTGTGTGTGTGTGTGTTACTGTGTGTGTGTGTCTGTGTGTGTGTGTGTGTCTGTCTGTGTGTGTTACTGTGTGTGTGTGTGTGTGTGTGTGTTACTGTGTGAGTGTGTGTGTGTGTGTGTGTGTGTGTTTGTTACTGTGTGTGTTACTGTGTGTGTGTGTGTGTTTGTTACTGTGTGTGTTACTGTGTGTGTTACTGTGTGTGTGTGTGTGTGTGTTTGTTACTGTGGTGTTACTATGTGTGTGTGTGTGTGTGTGTTACTGTGTGTGTGTGTTTGTGAAAATGTTGTATTAATAAAACATATAAAAGAGAACTATATATCTTGTGTTTTCCTTCTCTCTGTTCAAATATCTGATTGAGATCTAATAACTGAAAAGAACAAAGCATACGATTCCATCTTTATTTTACCCGATAATTACTTAATTATGCTAATTAAAAACCAATTGCAAGTCTTTTTAGTATTAAAGTCTTTTTGTTACTATACTTTCACAACAGCTGAATCTGATGCTAAAAAGACTGTAAATGTGTCAGATATCACTTGATAAGACTAACTCACACTGATGAAGCTCAATAGAAGCTGATCAGAGACTTTAAATGACTGATTTTGGGACTGAACTTGTCCTTTAATGTATGTTATATACTGATATTGTACATGTGTAAATCAAACACGTAAACATAATGGTAATATATGTGTTGATAGTCTTTGCAGCTTTAAAATAAACCAGGGCATTATATGGGCCAAGTCTTTTCTTTCTGTTATTGTGAATTTCTACAATTACTGAGTCTTCACATTCATTTTGAGAAGTTGTAATATTTAGAGGAGAAACATGACATTTTGGGAAATAATCATAATAGCACTGGTTGCTTTGATTGTAAAATATCACATGTTGTGTTTAGCTCTTGCTGATTAGGTTTGCTTGAAATTTTGGGGAAGTGACCTTTAAATAAATCTGTATTTCTTCCATTGTGTTCATTTATTTGTTCCTGCAGTAGTTATTCTTTTCTCTCAGCCATCAAAGTGTTAATGTTCCTGTCAGTGGCATTATGGGTAGAGCAGGACGAAGACACCCGCAGTGAGTCCAGTCTGTCAGCAGGGGTAGCTGTTGTTCCAGCACAGTATCCACAAAACACACACACACACACACACACACAAACACACAGTCTGCACCCTGTCAGACTGTGATAACTTGATATTTGGAGGCCTGATGGTGTCGGAGCATTTAAACCGACAGTCACTGCAGATCGAGTGGCAGCATGAATGAACACACAACAGCAGCCAGTCACATATAAAAATATAATTACTTGACAGCAAACATATTTCATCCTGAAAACTACTCCAGAGCCTCCACAGTCACGTTCCTCCTTCTGTAATTGTAGGTTGTGTCTTCATATTTGGACCCAAACAAACGATGACCTGATCTACTAACAATGACTGTGTGTGTATCAAACCTCTTATTCCTCTGTTGTTGTTCAAAAACTATTAAAAACACACCAGAATGATGCGTTCACTCTTCAAAGTAAAGGATTAAACTCTTAATAATGAAGGAACATGTCACCCAGTGCAGTGGTACGTTAGTTTGTTCAGACACAGCTCCAAAGATTAATAACAGTAATAATATTTTTAGTCTCTGAGAGTAGTTCTGTGTAAGGTAGATGCTACTGAGCATGTGCAGGAGCGTGGATCAGTTTAAAGGTCAGTAATAAATATATGTTGGTAAGATGATCAATTCATAAATCAGTTAAACTAGTTTAAAAAGCAGCATGAGGTTTGTTAAAATGTACATTTAGTATTTTTGTTGGTTTTCTAGATAAATTGAGACTGAACTCAGCGGCAGCAAGACATCATGGAGGTTACGCCCAGTTCAATATAATCAATATATTAAAAAAAGATCAATAAGAGAGATTTGAAATGACATTTGACCCATTTTATACCAAAAGTAAGACTGAATGCTCCTGAAAATGTCAAATGGTGTAACCACAAATAATGTAAATGTTTCCTGATCTCCATGATTCTCCAGATTAAATGTAATATTTAGAACAATAGTACTCCATTAGCTTTATTTAATATAAAAGTTATAATGTAAGATCATGCTAGTTGATATGGTGTTTTATTGACTATTTACTGTTTTTAAAGCAACGTTCAATTATTTGGTACAAAGTTTTTATGGTTACACCACTTAGACATTTTTACCATAATCCTCTAATATATTCTCTCTAAATGGATTAAAAGCAGAAATTTGATGCTGAGTCCACAAAAAAAGAATGTGTGAAGTTATTCATGCTTTTATTTTCACATTTTAACCCTTTAAATTTAAACTAAACCACATGGACACAAATAAACCTCATTGACCCATAAAGCTTTGCTAGCTTGTTGTGCTACAAACCACCTTCACTTTGTACTGATGATCTTTGGCGGCTGTTTACTGTAAAGAGACGTCAGTGTTGTTTTCCAGCAGATCACTACAGTAAGAGGATCAGGTTGCAGATTTAACAACATGAATTCGTATGATACTACAGCGGTGCATTTCTTATGTTGGTGACATCTATGTGCACATCTGAGTGTTTTGAGGCGTGTGTGTGTGTGTGTGTGTGTGTGTGTGTGTGTGTGTGTGTGTGTGTGTGTGTGAAGTGTGTTTGCTTTGGCAGCGTCCTGTTTGCCACAGATGGCGGCTCGCTGTGTGAAGCCTCCACTGAGGACCAGAGCTGCCGAGACAAAGAGGACCAGAGATATACGATCCCACAAAATGGAGCAAGTCAACAAGAATACTGATACCAGCGGGTGATAAGTCAAGTCCAAAAAGTTGTCTGTGTCTTTCCTTTTTGGGACAATACTGGATTGTTTCATAAAGTTGCAGCAGTGCATCACTTCAGATAATTTCACATGAAACAAACAACATTTTATAATAACTGCTGCGTCTTTGAAGTCTGTATAAAGTCTGTTGAGTCTGTATAACTCTGTGTTTTCCTTTGAGAAACAAAATCAGAAACCAAAAGAAAGAAACTGTCAGTTTGTCAATTGTTTGATTTTGTGATGGTCCAAATATGTGATCACAATATTACAATTAGATAAGGTACATTATTTGACAGCTGGAGTCGCTATTTCAATACAGCAACAAAGCAATAACACAAAGACAGTCACACTGAGCCTGATTGCATCCTGATACTCAACACAACATCCATACACTATGAACCACAACCCACATTAAGCTTTTCTACTAAAATCTCTTTCTTATCTTCTATCCTCCACCTGAGCTTCTTAAACTATCTGTCAAACCCGCCCCTACAGCTGTCAATCAAATACAGACATCAGACAGGTGTGTGGTGGGAGGGGTTGCCGTTAAATAAATGTGAAAAGGCCCATTTGCACTGTGGAAAATGTAAGCTCTGTAAAAAAAAAAGAAAGAAATTACCAAACAAGCTGGGTCATGTGATTGGTGGGTCAGGAGGAGGATGATGTCGGGGTGAGAGAGAGAGTGAGGTGGAATTTCCTTCCTGAGGAGCGAGTGAGCGGCAGAGCAGAACAAGAAAACATGAAATATGGGTGGGTGGGCTCACACACACATACACACACGCACACACACACACACACACACACACACACACACACACACACACAAACTCATCACTTCCTGTTAACAACACTCCTCTTTAAATCCCCCTCAGACCCCCCGCTCTCCATCTCTGCTTCCCACCCCCACAGTCAACCCCCCCTCCACCACACCGCCAGCACCCCTGAGTTGAGGAAAGTGTGTGTGTGTTTGTGTGTGTGTGTGTGTGTGTGTGTGTGTATGTATGTATGTACGTATGTATGTGTGGGAGAAAGAGACGATGGGAAACTCCACCAAAGCTCAGCCAACTCCTCACTAATCCCCCAGAGTCTCCCACAGCTCAGGAGTCTCTGTCTGTGTGTGTGTGTGTGTGTGTGTGTGTGTGCAGAGCTGAACATGTTATCTCATGTTTTTTTTTCTCCAGGTTAAAAATCAGATGAAGACTTTTTATCATCAGGGTCCTTTCACAACTGTGAATTTGTCAGAACTTCACTACGTACATAGTAATAAAAAAACATGATTAATAATTTAAAAAATATATTTAAAAATGTATTGGACTTGTCAAATGTCATATATGTCATATGGTATGTCTTCTGAGTTTGACATACCACAGACAAGTGTGGTGTTAACCACCCTGCCAAATTTGAATGATTAAAAAAATCGCCAAGTATATGAAATTTGACTTCAAAGTTGTGTAAAAATTAGCCTCTTTCTCTGCTCCCAAACCCTGTGGGCGTGGCCGCCGAGTCCGTTGAAGTCCCGCCCCCTACCAAGTGTCACCTGTCAATCAAAGTCACCACCTCGACCAGAAACATGGACGCTACCTGAGAGCTTTCTGCCGCTAGCTCAGCGGCTAACTCGGCTGCTAGCTCTGCGACTAGCTCAGCGGCTAACTTAGCTGCTAGCTCGGCGGCTAACTCAGCTAACTGGCTAACTGTAGACTGTAGTAGTAGTAGTGTGTGCTGAATGTATTTATACCTCTACAGCAGCAGGGCGGGTTTATGCTAATCCTAGCTCCACAATTCAAATCTAAATGGTTGAAATGCTTTTTACACCTTTTTTAGAAATACATTTATGACCTATTTAACGTGTTTAGAAGAAAATGTCTGAATTCACTTTACACAGTCTTTAAGTGTAATATTGGTCGGCATAAAGTTTAACAATAAAAACAGTTGGATGATTTACTTCAGTAGAAAACAAGCTTCTCAATAGATTGTAGGTCAATTAAATAAAACCAACAAGCAGTGCAGAGAGAAAATAATGAAATATGATGATACAAAGCTGCATAATGTAGACTAATAAGTGTATGTTAAATGAAGCAGTAAAAACATTAGTGATTGTTAATGAACTGTAACAGAAACACAAACACAGCTTCTCTGTAAACCAGGCTTTATTTTTAGTGTTTGGTGTTCAACAAGTCACTGCTTACTCAGGTCATGTTGTTAAAGCATCACATTAAAACTACACACCTAGTTTAGTTTACTGTTGGTTTCTTTACAATCACATATTTACAGATTTCTTTAAATCATAATCAATCTCATCAGTATTACAATAAACTGAAAATGGCAAAGTGGCCGAAACCAAACCAAACATCAAATATAAAAAATGTACATTAACATATATTCTAATAATTAATGCTTCAGTTAGTTTATTTAATTCATTTACATTAACAATTAACCTCTCTGATATCTTTCTAATTAATGTTTAATCTGTAAAAGGTCAGAAAATAGTAAAAATTTCCACAACATTTACAAAAATGTTAAATAAGAACTGGAACTTTTGATTTCTTTGTAAACTTTTTTATAGTTATAGTTTCAAATTTTAAATAGAGATATTACCTTTGATGGCATACATAAAATAATCTTGTAATAAAGTTCTTCTTTATTCCTAATTAACAAGCGCACAGTATGACACACTGAATGTTTCTATTTGCTATCATGATTACTTAGTTTGATTGACACGACAGATGATCAGAGGGACAGAGTACTTACCACCACAATTAGTAAAGGGGCTGAATAATGGGTAGAGTTTCTCAGTGAAGGAGCAGCCAGTAAAGGAGTAGATAAGAGCTGCAGCATCTACGTCATAAAAGGAGACCAGACCCTCCTCATAATCCACAAACACCCCCACCTTCTGAGGCTGAGTCTTCAGAGAGAGATCGACTGCAGGGCCACTATTAGCACTATACTCATTTCCATTTATCAACCATATAGTCCAGTAACCATACTGAGGACTCAGCGTGATTTCTCCCTTCCTGTTGATCGACTCTCTGGCCACTCCTAAGATCCACTCAGTCTTCTCTTTAACCTGAACCTCAAAGTAAAATCTGCCTGAAGACAAACTCTGCTTTCCTAAGACAAAGGGACAAGGAAAAAATCTCTTTGGGTTGTCTGGGAGATTCTTCATCACATCACCATGATACACTTGTTTCTTATTTCTAGACAGGTTTAGGTTAGGATGTGCTGTAACAGGATCAAGAGTCACATTCACTGCATATTGCTGGATCCTCTTCAGCTCAGCCTCAAACAGCTTCTTCATCTGTTTACTGAGCGTCTCCTCCAGCTGAGCCATAGCTTTCACCACAGTCCCCTCATATGATGGTGGACGGACGCTGACCTCTGTCCAGTCTTTGGTGGGTAGAGCAGCTTTCAGGGACGGGAAGTTTTGGAGGAGGTGGAGGTGGTCTTCAGAGTGTGAGAGCTTCTCCACCTCAGGGCTTCTCTTCTTCAGCTCAGAGATTTCCTGTTCCAGGTCTTTGATGAAGTCTTCAGCCTGTTTCTCTGTTGTTCTTTGCTTCTCTTCAATCGTCTCAATGAGCTCATTCAGGCTTCTCTCAACAGACTCCTTCAGAGCGGTGAAGACCTGAACACCTTCTGCTTTCTCTCTGTCTGCAGCTTCCTTACTGAGGTCAACTGAGTGTTTGATCTCTTCAATCTTCAGTCGTCTCTTCTGGATCATCTTCTGAATTTCATCCTCTGTCTTCCCCAGCTCTGCCTTCTTTCCTTCATATTCTTCTTTCAGAGGAACAAACTCATGTGTCTTGTGGTCTAAAACAGAGCAGAGCATGCAGACACATGTCTGGTCGGTCTTACAGAACAGCTCCAGAGGTTTATCGTGCTTCATACACATCCTGTCTTCCAGGTTCTCCACAGGGTCCATCAGCTGATGTCTTTTTAGGCCTGACATTGTCAGATGAGGCTCCAGGTGAGTCTCACAGTAGGAGGTCAGACACACCAGACAGGACTTCAGGGCCTTCAGTTTGGTTCCAGTACAGACGTCACAGGGAACTTCTGGTTTGGCAGCTTGTTGCTCTGAGCTGCTGCTGCTGGCTTTCTGTTGAGCTTCCTGTCTGAACTGAGAAACCATCTCAGAGATGAAAGTGTTGATGTGAAGTTCAGGTCTTATGTTGAAAACCTTTTTACACAGTGGACACAGGTACTGGTCATTCCTATTCCAGTGTTCGTTGATGCAGTTTTTGCAGAAGTTGTGTCCACATGGTGTGGTGACTGGATCAGTGAACACATCCAGACAGATGGAGCACAGAAACTGATCTTCAGATCTCAGACAGCTGGCAGCAGACATATCTACACATGTAGAGTGAAAGAAAGAAAAACATTTTCATTGTATTTGTTTAAAAAGGAAAATGCATGGTTACTGTTCAAATATAGTGCATTATATTAGGTAAAATAATTTAGAATTAAACATGGCATGTTTCAATAGTGCTAGAAGTACTTTCATCACATCAAGCTAAAACAAGAAAACTGTGAAGTTACACCTAACAGAAAGGGAGTGGGAAGAAGTCCACTTAATGTTGGACGTGTGCTGGTTTGTACAAACTACAGTCAGAGACTCATCTGCAGCTCTTTATCTAACAGCTCATTGTGGCTGTTTGTGCTTTTACTATTACTCAATACAATCTGATCCACTGATAAAATATCACAGAATATGTTCATATCTTGTTGTAGAGAAGAATTATTATTGAAGAATCTCACTGCTAACAAAGCTTTTGCTAACTTGATGACAAAACACATTTTACTTCCTGTTGCTGCTTCACAATAAAAGTGTCCTGCTGGTTCACCAGTGAAAAGCTTTTAATGTGAAACAGCTACAGGAAGTGAAATGTGTCTGTAGGAAGTGATCAGTAAATAGTCAAAGATCAGGAAATAGCAGTGAAGCTAAACTCCAAACCACAGAGGTTCAGTTCCACTTTACAAAAGTCCTGAGAACTGACAGAGACTTAAAAACACTTAAAGTGTTTTTTACTGAGTCTGTAAAAGCAGCTGCAGTTATACTGTAAACAATCTCACAAGTGTCAGTATGAAATGAAAAGAGATGAACTTCCTGTCTCCTGTGTTAAAGCTGGTTGTTGAAACATTAAATATGATCAGTTGTACTCACCAGTGTTTGGCAGAGACTCTGCTGTGTTGTTGAGACAGACTTGATGAACTCAGTTTAATTTATATTTGGACAGAAGTGGAGAGACTCGACTGCAGCTCTGCTGTCCTCTGATAAAAGTTAAGTTTCATTTCTGCAGAGTGACGTTGAAACTGTGTCTAGTTTTTCCGGTGTTGCTCCTCCTCTTGCTGCAGATCTGTCAATGATTAACAGGTTTATTGTGCGATATAATGGAGCAAAGGTGGTTTTGTATCTAACAGGTGAAAAAGTGTTCAAATAAAAATCATCTTTTAGTTGTTGTCAATCGTCTTTCACTTAATTTTTTTGTTTGGTGAACTGAAGTAGAAATGGTTTGAAGACATAGAAGAAAAAACAACTATAATTGTTAATTTAACAGCAACTTTGACCAGAATACATTTGTTGAACTCGTGATACAGAGAAAAAGAAGTTAATACTTACATGACGTTAAAACAGGTAGTTACATAAAAGTTAAAGGTTTATTGTGCGATATAATGGAGCAAAGGTTCTTTAGATTTTAAATAAAAGTTTTATACAGCCAAACTCTGAACTGTTGTGTCCTTAAAATAGACAGAATATCGAGAGAAGAGGGATGAAAACACATTACACTGCTCTGGTCTTAACTCTGTATTAAGTGTTAAATGACATACAGTACAATTGTATCTCAGCGACAGTCTCAAATACAAACAAAGGTGTAACAGTAGGTAGTTTACACAGTGATGCAGTTATCCTGAAACTCTTCAGCAAATGTATAAAACTCACAGTCTTTGTCTCATAGTGACAACCAATGACAGAAGATCAATTATCTACAACATGTTGCTACGTTTATAATGTTTTCTGTATGGTGATTACTTTAAAATAGGCAGAATAACGAGGGAAGAGAGATGAAAACACAGTACACTGCTCTGGTCTTAACTCTGTGTATTAAGTAAGGGAGAAAAGTGTGACTCCCCCTACTGGAGGTTTAAGGCATTACTACCAAATCAACGCACAATCAACCTGGACTCTGCCAACAATCTGTCACCAGTGTTGGGGTAGTTACTCAAAAAAAGTAATTCATTACTAGTTACTAGTTACTTCTGTAAATTGTAATGAGATTACTTTACTAGTTACTGGATTTGAAAAGTAACTTCACTACTTATTACTTTACTTTCCCATTTCCGTGTAGATACATGGAAAAACATCACTTAGTCTGCCCACATAGTGTTTATTGTATAAAATGGCATGTAAAACCATATGAAAGAACACTATCCCTGTCTTCACAAAGAAATATGCCTCACTGTAAAAGCCACAAACAACAGCTTAAAGGAGGCTATGGTGGGGTCAATGAACACACACGTTTCAAAACACAGGCGTCAATGAAAGTGGTCAAAGAAAAATATAAACATAAAGGTCACTTTATCCCATAAAATAAAACAGAAATGCACTTAAGCCCATAAAAAGGAAACAGAAAATGCAGGGTCGCGGGTATTTTATCTAATATGTTTCTAAACCTGGGCGATTCAATGGTCGACAGGGGAAGCATGTCTTCTACAATGAACCCTGCAACTAGCCTGTTCATTTCTTTTTGTGTTACCTGCTGCGCTCCAAGACTTGACAAAAGCTTAGGTTGTTTAGGTGGGGTCGGCTGCTCAGTGACTCCTTCAAATGACCGACGAGCAGGATCTTTGGCCACAAGTTTTGTATTGCCATGCTGCGCTGACAAATGCTTAGACAGGTTGCTCATTGACGTGGCAGCAGTTGAAGAACACTTGTCGCCAGGGCATAGAGTGCATTTTTGTCTTTTCGAGAAATAAACTGGAAGTAATGTGCATATCGTCACTGGCCAAAACCCCTATCTCCTTCTCCGGCGTCTCCATCTCCACTTCCCTGCTTCTCACCGGCAGCAACGTCACTCAAATCAAATCGATCTCCATGACAACAGTGCACTGCCCAGGCAAGCACACACACAAGCAACGCGCATGCACACACGCCACTTAACAGATCAGAACTTTACACAAACGCAAACAAGGCAGGGTAACGCAGAAAAGCACGTTACTATAGTCTAGTAAAGTAGTGTAGTTACCGATATTTTTAGTGTAATGCGTTACTTTACTTAGTTACACAAAAAAGTAATATCGTTA
The DNA here is from genome assembly GCF_027409825.1 of Scomber japonicus. Lineage (NCBI taxonomy): Eukaryota > Metazoa > Chordata > Actinopteri > Scombriformes > Scombridae > Scomber > Scomber japonicus. Next base: position 2,852,623 of record NC_070579.1, on the reverse strand, counting down.
CTGTAATCCGTTACTTTGTAACTCGTTACCCCCAACACTGTCTGTCACTTACTTATATTATCTGAACTAATAACTTTATCAGCATAACCAAGGTGAAAATAAAATCATATGATATGAAAATAAAAAACACAATGTATATCTAAACTGTCAAATGAATTCAATTGTTTTTAGGAAATCAAATAGTTTTAAATTCTTAAGTACCACACAGCCAGTTTTTTTATTGCTGAGGTTTTTTCACGTAACTATTAACTTCTTTTTCTTTGTTTCATGAATTCAACAAATGTATTCTGGTCTAAGTTGCTGTTAAATTAACAATTATCTCTTTTTTTCCTTCTATGTCTAAAAACCATTTCCACTTTAGTTCACCAAACAAAAAACACGAAAATGTCTGAATTCATTTTACACAGTCTTTAAATGTTATTCTGATATATTTTCTAGTTATTACCACTATAGATACCAGATTATTAACTTAATTTATAACATTTCTGGTCATAACAACAAATCAGTTTATGTTCATCTATATCACAAAATGTTCTTGTTATGTAGGAACTGCGTTTTTAATTGATATAAAGCACTAATGCATGTTTTAATTCAAATATTGGTTACTGTACAGTCGGCATAAAGTTTAACAATAAAAACAGTTGGATGATTTACTTCAGTAGAAAACAAGCCTCTCAATAGATTATAGGTCAATTAAATAAAAACAACAAGCAGTGCAGAGAGAAAATAATGAAATATGATGATACAAAGCTGCATAATGTAGACTAATAAGTGTATGTTAAATACAGCAGTAAAAACATTAGTGATTGTTAATGAACTGTAACAGAAACACAAACACAGCTTCTCTGTAAACCAGGCTTTATTTTTAGTGTTTGGTGTTCAACAAGTCACTGCTTACTCAGGTCATGTTGTTAAAGCATCACATTAAAACTACACACCTAGTTTAGTTTACTGTTGGTTTCTTTACAATCACATATTTACAGATTTATTTAAATCAAAATCAATCTCATCAGTATTCAAACTAACAGAAAATGGCAAAGTGGCCGATGACAAACCAAACCTCAAATAAAAATGATGAACATAAACATATATTCTATTAATCAACTAGTACTGCAGCTAGAGTATTTAATTCATTTACATCAACAATTAACCTCTCTGATATCTTTTTGATTAATTTTTAATCTGTAAAAGGTCAGAAAATAGTAAAAATGTCCAAAAAACTAAAACATTCAATTTAATGTTATACATAGCGGAGAATAGCAGTAAAACTTAACATTTACAATAAGACATGTTTAATAAGAAGTGTTTAAAGTCAAAACTGAAACTTTTGATTTCTTTGTAATCTGTGATTTTCTTTCATGGCATACATAAAATAATCTTGTAATTAAGTTCTTCTTTATTCCTAATTAACAAGTGCACAGTATGACACACTGAATGTTTCTATTTGCGCTCATGAAATAACACAGGTGATTATACAGTTTGATTGACACGACGGATGATCAGAGGGGCGGAGTTCATACCATTACCATTACCACAGGGACAGAACAATGGGTAGAGTTTCTCAGTGAAGGAGCAGCCAGTAAAGGAGTAGATAAGAGCTGCAGCATCTACGTCATAAAAGGAGACCAGACCCTCCTCATAATCCACAAACACCCCCACCTTCTGAGGACGAGACTTCAGAGAGAGATCAACTGGAGGGCTATTACTGGCTTTGTACTCATTTCCATTTATCAACAATATAGTCCAGTAACCATCCTGAGGACTCAGTGTGATGTTTCCCTTCCTGTTGACCGACTCTCTGGCCACTCCTAAAGTCCAGTCAGTCTTCTCTTTAACCTGAACCTCAAAGTAAAATCTGCCTGAAGACAAACTCTGCTTTCCTAATACAAAAATACAGAAAGAAAATCTCTTTGGGTTGTCTGGGAGATTCTTCCACACATCACCATGATGTACTTGTTTCTTCTTTTTAGACAGGATGAGTGCAGGATGTGCTGTAACAGGATCAAGAGTCACATCCACTGCATACTGCTGGACCTTCATCAGCTCAGTCTCAAACAGCTTCTTCATCTGTTTACAGAGCGTCTCCACAGCTCTCACCACAGTCCCCTCATATGATGATTGATGGACACTGACCTCTGTCCAGTCTTTGGTGGGTGGAGCAGCTTTCAGGAACGGGAAGTTTTGGAGGAGGTGGAGGTGGTCTTCAGAGTGTGAGAGCTTCTCCACCTCAGAGCTTCTCTTCTTCAGCTCAGAGATTTCCTGTTCCAGCTCTTTGATGAAGTCTTCAGCCTGTTTCTCTGTTGTTCTTTGCTTCTCTTCAATCGTCTCAATGAGCTCATTCAGGCTTCTCTCAACAGACTCCTTCAGAGCGGTGAAGACCTGAACACCTTCTGCTTTCTCTCTGTCTGCAGCTTCCTCACTGAGGTCAACTGAGTGTTTGATCTCTTGAATCTTCAGTCGTCTCTTCTGGATCATCTCCTGAATTTCAGCCTCTGTCTTCCCCAGCTCTGCCTTCTTTCTTTCATATTCTTCTTTCAGAGGAACAAACTCATGTGCCTTGTGGTCTAAAACAGAGCAGAGCATGCAGACACATGTCTGGTCGGTCTTACAGAACAGCTCCAGAGGTTTATCGTGCTTCATACACATCCTGTCTTCCAGGTTCTCCACAGGGTCCATCAGCTGATGTCTTTTCAGACCTGACATTGTCAGATGAGGCTCCAGGTGAGTCTCACAGTAGGAGGCCAGACACACCAGACAGGACTTCAGGGCCTTCAGTTTGGTTCCAGTACAGACGTCACAGGGAACTTCTGGTTTGGCAGCTTGTTGCTCTGAGCTGCTGCTGCTGGCTTTCTGTTGAGCTTCCTGTCTGAACTGAGAAACCATCTCAGAGATGAAAGTGTTGATGTGAAGCTCAGGTCTTATGTTGAAAACCTTTTTACACATTGGACACAGGTACTGGTCATTACTGTTCCAGTGTTCATTGATGCAGTTTTTGCAGAAGTTGTGTCCACATGGTGTGCTGACTGGATCAGTGAACACATCCAGACAGATGGAGCACAGAAACTGATCTTCAGATAGCAGAAAGCTGGCAGCAGACATATCTACACATGTAAAGAGAAAGAAGAGAAAGACATTGTCATTTTATTTGTTTAAAAAGGAAAATGCATGGTTACTGTTCAAATATAGTGCATTATATTAGGTAAAATAATTTAGAATTAAACATGGCATGTTTCAATAGGGCTAGAAGTACTTTCATCACATCAAGCTAAAACAAGAAAACTGTGAAGTTACACCTAACAGAAACAGAGTGGGAAGAAGTCCACTTAATGTTGGACGTGTGCTGGTTTGTACAAACTACAGTCAGAGACTCATCTGCAGCTCTTTATCTAACAGCTCATTGTGGCTGTTTGTGCTTTTACTATTACTCAATACAATCTGATCCACTGATAAAATATCACAGAATATGTTCATATCTTGTTGTAGAGAAGAATTATTATTGAAGAATCTCACTGCTAACAAAGCGTTTGCTAACTTGGTGACAAAACACATTTTATTTCCTGTTGCTGCTTCACAATAAAAGTGTCGTGGTGGTTCACCAGTGGAAAGCTTTTAATGTGAAACAGCTACAGGAAACAGAATGTGTCTGTAGGAAGTGATCAGTAAATAGTCAAAGATCAGGAAATAGCAGTGAAGCTAAACTCCAAACCACAGAGGTTCAGTTCCACTTTACAAAAGTCCTGAGAACTGACAGAGACTTAAAAACACTTAAAGTGTTTTTTACTGAGTCTGTAAAAGCAGCTGCAGTTATACTGTAAACAATCTCACAAGTGTCAGTATGAAATGAAAAGAGATGAACTTCCTGTCTCCTGTGTTAAAGCTGGTTGTTGAAACATTAAATATGATCAGTTGTACTCACCAGTGTTTGGCAGAGACTCTGCTGTGTTGTTGAGACAGACTTGATGAACTCAGTTTCATTTATATTTGGACAGAAGTGGAGAGACTCGACTGCAGCTCTGCTGTCCTCTGATTAATGTTAAGATTCGTTTCTGCAGAGTGACGTTGAAGCTGTCTGTCTAGTTTTTCCAGTGTTGCTCCTCCTCTCAATGCAGATCTGTCAATGATTAACAGGTTTATTGTGCGATATAATGGAGCAAAGGTGGTTTTGTATCTAACAAGTGAAAAAGTGTTCAAATAAAAATCATCTTTTAGTTGTTGTTAATCGTCTTTCACTTATTTTTTTTTGTTTGGTGAACTGAAGTGGAAATGGTTTGTAGACATAGAAGAAAAAACAGAGATAATTGTTAATTTAACAGCAACTTAGACCAGAATACATTTGTTGAACTCGTGAAACAGAGAAAAAGAAGTTAATACATACATGACGTTAAAACAGGTAGTTACATAAACGTTAACAGGTTTATTGTGCGATATAATGGAGCAAAGGTTCTTTAGATTTTAAATAAAAGTTTTATACAGCCAAACTCTGAACTGTTGTGCCCTTAAAATAGACAGAATAGCGAGAGAAGAGGGATGAAAACACATTACACTGCTCTGGTCTTAACTCTGTGTATTAAGTGTTAAATGACATACAGTACAACCGTATCTCAGCGACAGTCTCAAAGAAAGGTGTAACATCAGCCTCAAAGTCTTCAGCAAATGTATAAAACTCAGTCTTTATCTCATAGTGACAACCAATGACAGAAGAACAATTACAGTATCTACAACACGTTGCTACGTGTGTATGAGGCAAGATCAAGTTTGCTGATTTTTTTATTTCTCCTTATATTATTCTAATATATATATTTTATATTGAAGCTTTGAGTTTTGAAGTTTAGTAATGGCCTAAATGTTATGTGAAAATATGTTTTATTGAATTTGATTATTTGTTAATCCTTTCTGTCTAGAATAAGCTATTTCAATGAGTTTTGAAACGTGGGTACTGTAGCTTTAAGAGACAGCAGCCTCACACACCTGTGGAGACACATGGTTTTCATAACGTGTCCTGTCCTACATAGTTTTTACTAAGAAAGGCCAATTCTGTGTATATTTCGTGACACTTGTGGAATACAAGTTTTTTGTATTTTCCAACTTTACATTGACTGGACCTGTGTATGCCAAGACACACAGCTACTTGACATCTTGCACTTACATTAGTATGAAAACCACTCTCCTCGTGGTCTTTGCTTGTGGACTGAAAGTATATTGAAGCTACTGGATTTAGGAAAGGATTTGCTTAACTGGAAAGTGTTGCAGCAGCTCAAGTAAGTGCATGACTGACTCTGCAACTGCTGGTGGAAAGCTAAAGTGTGGAAGCATATGCTAGTTATGCTAATTAGCACACCATTTGCGGATGACCCACTAACAACTTGTGGACGACTAGTCTCTGTGAGTGCCTTTGAAAGTCATTGGAACACTTTGCTGTGTTGAGCTAACTGCAGCTAGCAAGTGGACAGGGCTATCTTGTTTAAGGAATCATGGAGGATGATATAGATTCAGCCACATTGGAAAAACGGCAAGTGAAACCTACAGCCAAAGTTATGGAAGACACATTACAAAGAAAAATAGGGTCAAGGAAAGCTTCACTGGGTGAACACAGCATGGTGCAATGTAAGAAAATGAGGAAATTCCAATAATCTTTATTCTCACAATTCATACAGCACAGTCCTGCACACAGGTAAACAGACAGTAAGAGTCCTCTACCCCCCCTCTAGCGCCCCCCGTAGTAGCCAACTCCATGTAGGGACGCATCCAAATCACACCCACTTAGGGCATTCTGAATACTGCACTGCACACCAAAGCTACATCCCCTCAGGACCCAGCACACCATACTACACTGTAAACAAAATCACTCTTCACTGCGAACCTGCGTGGGTTAAGGGCACACCAAGAGTGGCACCTGAGAGTCTGTCTAGTCCTCTCAGCTGTTCTCTCCACCTTAGCACTGAGACTGCACCATCCTTTAAAATCAATAACATTTAACATATAACATAAGTGGCATTAGATGCCAAACAGACAAAGAATGCATACAATATTTTAAAACCACTTAACTGTCCTGGGGCTCAAGACCCTCCCCCGGGGTCTGAGCTTTAGCGCTGGTCTGACCACAGTCCAGAATGCTGCACAAGTGGCTGCCAGTCCAGCGCAATGAGGCGTCTCCACAGACAACAGGAGAGCCCGATCCCAACTGGAGAGCGGACAAAGGTACTCCTATAAAACCCCACTATCTCTGACCCCCAAGCCCTGCCTGACACGGGAACCTCACCCTACGCCAGCTATCTATCTTCACCACCGGTAGCCCTAAGCGGCATGCGAATGACTCCCAACCCCTGACAATGAGGGCAACAACTGACTATTTGGCTGAACTGAAGCCCTGTAACTTTCACCAAACTCCACTCTCCAGAACCCCGAGCGCCCGCTTGCTCTGCTCTTTTAACTCCTCTCTCCCTCCGCTCCAGGTGCAATCCCTCACATTAATTATCACAGGTGCAGTCAATCACTTACCCTACTCACAGCACAGCGTCACTCACTACACTCCCCCCTCCCTTAAATGTGACTCATCCCCGAGTCAAAACATCTCATAGTCCCTGTACCACAATGGTGGCCTCCTCTGCTGTCCTTGGCGCCCCTCCCACAGTGTCTGTTGTCCCCTTGACCTCTCTCCTTCCCTAGCAACCTGGCTGGGGGCTAATAAAGTCTCCTGCGGTGATGACCCTCTAGTCAATCTCTCTCCTCCCTGGGCACCGTGGTTGGAGGTGGTCGCCGCCCTCTCCACAACTGGATGTGCTGGCTGCTGGATACTCAATGTTATTGCTCCTGTCCGCCTCTGTCCGTCCCTTACAACCTGGATAGGGGCTGGTGTGCTCTCTGGCCCTGGATGCGCTGGCCAAGGGACCTCTCCGTTTCCAGATCTCCCAGCAGAACCTGAGGCTCGCCAGCGGACCCAGTCAGTGTTACCGCCTGCTGCCGGACGTCGAGGCACAGTCTGCTGCCTCCTTGTATCCTCCTGGTGTTCCGAATCTGACACGGGCGAGAAAGGGTTTCAGTCTGTAAAAATGCAAAATCACCTCAGTCCCTCCCTCAACTGGCACTACACGATATAAGACTTCTGTGATTCTCTCCATAACCCTGTATGTGCTTATAACCATAACCCCCCCCCCCCTTCATAATAGTTAACCAAACCTGCTTTGAAATCACAGAAAGTGTTGCTCCACTATCCACTAACAGGAGTGAGTCAAACCCATCTACTTTTGCGGCAATATACGCTGAACCCCTATGGTTATTTGTTCCGTAGTCTGCTCGGGGGCAGACAGTTGGCCTGCTGTACCTGCCCCCTCTAGTTTCCCTGCAAGTATGGGCAATCACGTCTCAAGTGTCTGCTACACCCACATTCCCAACAACCCCTCCCTAATTCTCTGAACCCACGACTGGCTATACAGTATATACAATAAAATAAAGCACTAATGCATGTTTTAATTGAAGTATTGGTTATTCTACAGTCAGCATAAAGTTCAACAATAAAAACAGTTGGATGATTTACTTCAGTAGAAAACAAGCATCTCAATAGATTATAGGTCAATTAAATAAAACCAACAAGCAGTACAGAGAGAAAATAATGAAGTATGATGATACAAAGCTGCATAATGTAGACTAATAAGTGTATGTTAAATAAAGCAGTAAAAACATTAGTGATTGTTAATGAACTGTAACAGAAACACAAACACAGCTTCTCTGTAAACCAGGCTTTATTTTTAGTGTTTGGTGTTCAACAAGTCACTGCTTACTCAGGTCATGTTGTTAAAGCATCACATTAAAACTACACAACTAGTTTAGTTTACTGTTGGTTTCTTTACAATCACATATTTACAGATTTCTTTAAATCATAATCAATCTCATCAGTATTCAAACAGAAAATGGCAAAGTGACCGACACCAAACCAAACCTCAAATATAAAAAATGTACATAAACATATATTCAGTTAATCAACTATTACTGCAGCTAATGATTATTTCCATTGAAATTAACCTCTGTGATATCCATTGGATTTGATTGATTTTTACTCCAAGAAAGGTCAGAAAATAGTAAGAATGTTCAAGTACCCCAAATATTCAGTTTCTCTTACATAGAGCACGATGGTGTGAATTTGATCAGAAGTATTAAAAATGTTTACTTTAAATAGCGATCTCACCCTTCATGGGATACATAAATACTTTTGTAATTAAGTTATTTATTATTCTTAAAAAAACAAAATGTACAGTGCACAGTGTGAGACACTGAATGTTAATATTTGCTCTCATAAAATAAAACAGATGATTACTCAGTTTTATTCACAGGACAGATGATTAGAGAGGCATAGTTTTTATAACCATCGTTACTGCAGAGACTGAAGTATGGGTAGAGTTTCTCAGTGAAGGAGCAGCCAGTAAAGGAGTAGATAAGAGCTGCAGCATCTACGTCATAAAAGGAGACCATACCCTCCTCATAATCCACAAACACCCCCACCTTCTGAGGCTGAGACTTCAGAGAGAGACGGACTGCAGGTCCACTATTAGCACTGTACTCATTTCCATTTCTCAGCCATATAGTCCAGAAACCATCCTCAGAACTCACTGTGATTTTTCCCTTCCTGTTGATCGACTCTCTGGCCACTCCTAAATCCCAGTCAGTCTCCCCTTTAACCTGAACCTCAAAGTAAAATCTACCTGAAGACAAACTCTGCTTTCCTAACACACAAACACAATCAGAAAATCTCTCTGGGTTGTCTGGTAGCTTACCAATTGTAATCACATTGTCAACAAGAATTACTTCCTTCTCAGACACGATGAGATCAGGATGTGCTGTATCAGGATCAAGAGTCACATCCACTGCATACTGCTGGACCCTCTTCAGCTCAGTCTCAAGCTTCTTCATCTGTTTACTGAGCGTCTCCTCCAGCTGAGCCACAGCTTTCACCACAGTCCCCTCAAATGGTGGACGGACGCTGACCTCTGTCCAGTCTTTGGTGGGTGGAGCAGCTTTCAGAGACGGGAAGTTTTGGAGGAGGTGGAGGTGGTCTTCAGAGTGTGAGAGCTTCTCCACCTCAGAGCGTCTCTTCTTCAGCTCAGAGATTTCCTGTTCCAGCTCTTTGATGAAGTCTTCAGCCTGTTTCTCTGTTGTTCTTTGCTTCTCTTTAATCGTCTCAATGAGCTCATTCAGGCTTCTCTTAACAGACTCCATCAGAGCGGTGAAGACCTGAACACCTTCTGCTTTCTCTCTGTCTGCAGCTTCCTCACTGAGGTCAACTGAGTGTTTGATTTCTTGAATCTTCAGTCGTCTCTTCTGGATCATCTCCTGAATTTCAGCCTCTGTCTTCCCCAGCTCTGCCTTCTTTCTTTCATATTCTTCTTTCAGAGGAACAAACTCATGTGTCTTGTGGTCTAAAACAGAGCAGAGCATGCAGACACATGTCTGGTCGGTCTTACAGAACAGCTCCAGAGGTTTATCGTGCTTCATACACATCCTGTCTTCCAGGTTCTCCACAGGGTCCATCAGCTGATGTCGTTTCATACCTGAAGCTGTCAGATGAGGCTTCAGGTGAGTCTGACAGTAGGAGGTCAGACACACCAGACATGACTTCAGGGCCTTCAGTTTGGTTCCAGTACAGACGTCACAGGGAACTTCTCCTGGTTTGGCAGCTTGTTGCTCTGAGCTGCTGCTGCTGGCTTTCTGTTGAGCTTCCTGTCTGAACTGAGAAACAACCTCAGAGAGCAAAGTGTTGATGTGAAGTTCTGGTCTTATGTTGAAAACCTTTTTACACATTGGACACAGGTACTGGTCATTACTGTTCCAGTGTTCATTGATGCAGTTTTTGCAGAAGTTGTGTCCACATGGTGTGCTGACTGGATCAGTGAACACATCCAGACAGATGGAGCACAGAAACTGATCTTCAGATAGCAGACAGCTGGCAGCAGACATATCTACACATGTAGAGTGAAAGAAAGAAAAACACATCCTTTATTTTGTTAAAGAAAGATGTATGTTTACTGTTCCATTAAGTCTAGTGTTTGCAGTGTCTCTCATAGGTTGATTGCTTTCAGAGATGTTGCTGAGTCAAACATGTTGATGTGTTAAGGTGTTACTGGTGATACATGTTGTTCAGTCATACTCTGATTACATGACTTTCCCAGCGCCCACCTGCCCATTGTTTTGTCTTTTTAATATAATGTGCTGGTTTGTACAAACTACAGTCAGAGACTCATCTGCAGCTCTTTATCTAACAGCTCATTGTGGCTGTTTGTGCTTTTACTATTACTCAATACAATCTGATCCACTGATAAAATATCACAGAATATGTTCATATCTTGTTGTAGAGAAGAATTATTATTGAAGAATCTCACTGCTAACAAAGCTTTTGCTAACTTGATGACAAAACACATTTTATTTCCTGTTGCTGCTTCAGAATAAAAGTGTCCTGCTGGTTCACCAGTGGAAAGCTTTTAATGTGAAACAGCTACAGGAAACAGAATGTGTCTGTAGGAAGTGATCAGTAAATAGTCAAAGATCAGGAAATAGCAGTGAAGCTAAACTCCAAACCACAGAGGTTCAGTTCCACTTTACAAAAGTCCTGAGAACTGACAGAGACTTAAAAACACTTAAAGTGTTTTTTACTGAGTCTGTAAAAGCAGCTGCAGTTATACTGTAAACAATCTCACAAGTGTCAGTATGAAATGAAATGAGATTAACTTCCTGTCTCCTGTGTTAAAGCTGGTTGTTGAAACATTAAATATGATCAGTTGTACTCACCAGTGTTTGGCAGAGACTCTGCTGTGTTGTTGAGAAAGACTTGATGAACTCAGTTTAATTTATATTTGGACAGAAGTAGAGAGACTCGACTGCAGCTCGGCTGTCACTCTGATGAACTTTCAGTCTTATTTTTGGAAAGTGACGTAGCAGCTGTTCTACCAAACTTGGTTTTGTATCTAACAGCTGGGAGGTGTTAAACATGTCAAAAGGTGTTGCTCAGCTTAATAATGTATGTACAATGATCGAGGTTTTTCACAAAGTGAGCAAATAAAATAAACACACGCTGCTTTAGATTAAAAGTAAAGGTTTCATGGTGATAGGTCAATAGTGTTTATTGATGATGTGACAGAGGACAGAAGCAGCCAGATGAATTCTGAGGTATGCATGGATATAATGTCTGCTCTGATTCACCCAAATACAACAAAGTTGATTGGACGGCGCTTCAAAGTACAGATGGAGAATGACCTAAAACATGCTATGAAAGCAGCCCAGGAGTTTCTTAAAGCAAAGAAGTGGACTCCGTCCAACCCCATCCAGCATGTATTTCACTTGCTAAAGACAAAACTTAAGGCAAGGCAAGGCAAGGCAGTTTTATTTATATAGGGCATTTCATACACAATGGCAACTCAATGTGCTTTACAATGTGCTTTAAGGCAGAGAGAGCCGCAAAAAAAAACAACTGACAAAGCATAAAGCATCACAAAGAAGGAAACCCAGCGTTTAGTGATTTCACAGATCGGTATTGGAAATTAAGAGTTGGACAATATCGGAGTATTGGATATCGTCAGAAAAGTCAAAATCGAGCATCCCTACATTTTATTCATGATTGCTAAAGTTTGTCCGATTACTTTTGAGCCCCTGAAATAAGTGGACTGTGTATAACACACATCATACACACACACATAACTCACGTCTTAATTGTTTCATTTTTTTTGTCTACTGTGCAAAAATTACGAAAACTGTCTCAATGTCCAAATATTTCTGGACCTAACTGTAGTACATCACTCTGCAGAGTATACTGTGCCCTGCTTGGCCATATTGTATATTACAGTGATGTTTGGTTCTATGTGTTCATTAATTGATTATCATAAAAAGATGGTAGTCCTCCCAATCCCCGAAAAATGTGAGCTCCCCAATTTATTCATTTATTTATGGTGGGAGATGTCATAATGCTTAAAGTCCGTGTAAAGTAAGAATAAATATGTGTTCTGAGTTTGACATACCACAGAAAAGTGTGTTGTTAACCACCCTACCAAATTTGAATTATTTAAAAAATCGCCAAATATATGAAATTAGGCTTCAAAGTCACTCTCCTTCTCTGCTACCAAACACTGTGGGCGTTCCCGCCGAGTCCGCTGAACCCCCGCCCCCTACCAAGTGTTACCTGTCAATCAAAGTCACCACCTCTACCCGAAACATGGACGCTACTGCTCTTTCAGCTGCTAGCTCACCTGCTAGCTCAGCGGCTAACTCAGCTAACTGGCTAACTGTAGACTGTAGTAGTAGTAGTGTTAGATGTAGTAACAATAACTGGCCACTAGGCAGGTTAACCACTGAGGAGAGCGGCCTCTCTGTCTTATATAGTAGGGACGCCACTACGTCATGGAGTAGCTGTTTTTTGCAGGCTCAGAAAATCAGTAAAAATGAGAGTGAGAAACAGTTTAAGGCTTTATCTGCATAGTTATCAGCCTGTTCACATGTTTTCTGTAACCATTTCCCAACATGTATAATATGTTTAGAAGTAAATCAATGAATTGACTTTACACAGACTTTAAAAATATGTAATGATTATGAGACAGAAAAAAATGTTGGAACTGCGTTTTTAATTGATATAAAGCACTAATACATGTTTTAATTGAAATATTGGTTACTGTACGGTCAGCATAAAGTTCAACAATAAAAACAGTTGGATGATTTACTTCAGTAGAAAACAAGCCTCTCAATAGATTGTAGGTCACTTAAATAAAACCAACAAGCAGTGCAGAGAGAAAATAATGAAATATGATGATACAAAGCTGCATAATGTAGACTAATAAGTGTATGTTAAATAAAGCAGTAAAAACATTAGTGATTGTTAATGAACTGTAACAGAAACACAAACACAGCTTCTCTGTAAACCAGGCTTTATTTTTAGTGTTTGGTGTTCAACAAGTCACTGCTTACTCAGGTCATGTTGTTAAAGCATCACATTAAAACTACACAACTAGTTTAGTTTACTGTTGGTTTCTTTACAATCACATATTTACAGATTTCTTTAAATCATAATCAATCTCATCAGTAGTCAAACAAACAGAAAATGGCAAAGTGGTCGATACCAAACCAAACCTCAAATATACATAAACATATATTCAGTTAATCAACTATTACTGCAGCTAATGATTATTTTCATTGAAATTAACCTCTCTGATATTCATTGGATTTGATTGATTTTTACTCCAAGAAAGGTCAGAAAATAGCAAGAATGTCCCAAAATACCCAAAGTACCCAAAATATTCTTGATGATAAAAAATACACATGAACATATATTCTATTAACTCCATAAAAAAAGGTCAGAAAAGGGTAAAAAATATCCAAGAACCAAACCAAACATATTCAGTTTACTATTACTAAGAGCAGAGAATAGCAGTAAAACTCAAAACTGAAACTTTTGGTTTCTTTGTAAACTTTGATTTTAACAAGAAATGAGAATAAAGTTGTGTGACTTTGACAGTTATACAATGCTCAGACACACTGAATTCTTATATTTACTCTTACAGGTGATTACTTAGTGTGATTGACAGGACAGATGATCATAGGGGCGGAGTTCTTACCACCATAATTAGGACAGGGACCAAAGTATGGGTAGAGTTTCTCAGTGAAGGAGCAGCCAGTAAAGGAGTAGATAAGAGCTGCAGCATCTACGTCATAAAAGGAGACCAGACCCTCCTCATAATCCACAAACACCCCCACCTTCTGAGGCTGAGACTTCAGAGAGAGACAGACTAATTGGTTTTCACAAGCCCTGTACTCATTTCTACTTGTCATAAGTATAGCCCAGTAACCATCCTCAGGCTTCAGTACCATCAGTCCCTTCCTGTTGATCGACTCTCTGGCCACTCCTAAATTCCATCTAGTCTTCCCTTTAACCTGAACCTCAAAGTAAAATCTGCCTGAAGACAAACTCTGCTTTCCTAACACATTTGTATAATCTTTAAATCTCTTTGGGTTGTCTGGGAGTTTCTTCTTCACATCACTATCATTTACTTGTTTCCCATCATCAGACAGGATGAGATTAGGATGTGCTGTATCAGGATCAAGAGTCACATCCACTGCATACTGCTGGACCATCTTCAGCTCAGTCTCAAACAGCTTCTTCATCTGTTTACAGAGAGTCTCCACAGCTTTCATCACAGTACCCTCATATGATGATGGACGGACGCTGACCTCTGTCCAGTCTTTGGTGGGTGGAGCAGCTTTCAGGGACGGGAAGTTTTGGAGGAGGTGGAGGTGGTCTTCAGAGTGTGAGAGCTTCTCCACCTCAGAGCTTCTCTTCTTCAGCTCAGAGATTTCCTGTTCCAGCTCTTTGATGAAGTTTTCAGCCTGTTTCTCTGTTTTTTTCTTCTTTTTATTGATTGAATTAATTAGGTTTTTTTTACCTCTTTTAACAGACTCCATCAGAGCGGTGAAGACCTGAACACCTTCTGCTTTCTCTCTGTCTGCAGCTTCCTTACTGAGGTCAACTGAGTGTTTGATCTCTTCAATCTTCAGTCGTCTCTTCTGGATCATCTCCTGAATTTCAGCCTCTGTCTTCCCCAGCTCTGCCTTCTTTCCTTCATATTCTTCTTTCAGAGGAACAAACTCATGTGTCTTGTGGTCTAAGACAGAGCAGAGCATGCAGACACATGTCTGGTCAGTCTTACAGAACAGCTCCAGAGGTTTATCGTGCTTCATACACATCCTGTCTTCCAGGTTCTTCACAGGGTCCATCAGCTGATGTCTTTTCAGACCTGACTTTGTCAGATGAGGCTCCAGGTGAGTCTCACAGTAGGAGGTCAGACACACCAGACAGGACTTCAGGGCCTTCAGTTTGGTTCCAGTACAGACGTCACAGGGAACTTCTCCTGGTTTGGCAGCAGACATATCTACACATGTAGAGTGAAAGAAAGAAAAAAAAAGTTTTTATTTTGTTAAAGAAAGAAGGTATATTCATTGTTCTATTAAGTCGAGTGTTTGCAGTGTCTCTCATAAGTTAATTGCTTTCAGGGAGCATTGCTGAGTCAAACGTGTTGACACGTGTTAAGGTGTTACTGCTGATACATGTTGTTCAGTCATACTCTGATTACATGACTTTCCCAGCGCAACAAAGCTTTTGCTCACTTGATGACAAAACACATTTTATTTCCTGTTGCTGCTTCACATTAAAAGCATCTTGCTGGTTCACCAGTGGAAAGCTTTTAATGTGAAACATCTACAGGAAACAGAATGTGTCTGTAGGAAGTGATCAGTAAATAGTCAAAGATCAGGAAATAGCAGTGAAGCTAAACTCCAAACCACAGAGGTTCAGTTCCACTTTACAAAAGTCCTGAGAACTGACAGAGACTTAAAAACACTTAAAGTGTTTTTTACTGAGTCTGTAAAAGCAGCTGCAGTTATACTGTAAACAATCTCACAAGTGTCAGTATGAAATGAAAAGAGATGAACTTCCTGTCTCCTGTGTTAAAGCTGGTTGTTGAAACATTAAATATGATCAGTTGTACTCACCAGTGTTTGGCAGAGACTCTGCTGTGTTGTTGAGAAAGACTTGATGAACTCAGTTTAATTTATATTTGGACCGAAGTGGAGAGACTCGACTGCACCTCTGCTGTCCTCTGATAGAAGTTAAGTTTCATTTCCTCAGAGTGACGTTGCAGCTGTCTTTTTTCCCCAGTGTTGCTCCTCCTCTGTCTGTGAGGATTTACAGGATTATTGTGAAATACTATGGAGCAAAGGCCTCTAAACCAAATCTGGTTTCGAATATAAATCCAATTTATATGAACTTTCACTTCTACACTCTGCAGGTATGTTACACTTTAATAACAATACTGGCATCCATGCTATTTTTTCCCTCACCATGGATGTGTGGTGGTGATGTATCATAAACTTCACCCAGTTTTACTGAGAGATCAGAAAACTATCAACGTTTTTGGTCACAAAATTCGGATGACAGTTGAAAAATACACTACTGTGTAATTTGTGGGTACGGGTCGGTTCGGACACATGTGTCCGAACCGACCCGTACCCAAAATGTTATTTTAAAATGTTATTTTTGCAAACACAATAACAGCTCAAATTAAGGAAATCATTTATTTAAGATTACCAAAAGTACGTAAACCAGGACATGAAACACAATCGAAAAATCCCCCAAAACAAAACCAAATTGGAGTGGCTGAAAGTCACCAGCCTTCCAGGAGGGAGATAGGGAGCGAGCAGGCGGGGCGCTCAGGTCCTCTGAAATGAGGCCAACCAGGAAGTAACTTAGAGCTGCATTCTATCAAAAGGCCACCAGGGGGCGACCGTCTCTATACAAGTCAATGGAGAATTCACCAACTTCTCACTTGATTTCTAACCTCAGTAAAGGTTTTCAAAATGCGTTTATGGTCTCAATCGCTAGTTTAAAGCCTTCTTCAATGCAGTATGATGTTCATTTGGGACATTTTGGCCTCCCTGATTTTATATGTGACGATAAAGCAGGGTATGCATTAGGGCGTGGCTACGTCCTGATTGACAGGTTGATTGACCAATGTCCTCGAGATCCAGCCCTCGTAACCATAGCAACCTCCCTGCTCCGCCCATGGCTCCGCCTCATGCCCATATAAGTAGAAGCCATGTTTTTATTTTTCCCAGCATGCACCTGAAATTTTGGTCCTGCCCAGATTCAAAACTATTGGCTTCCGAGCAGCAGTCCATAAACCAATGGGCGACGTCACAGATGTTACGTCCATTTCTTTTATACAGTCTATAGGAGCGAGCCAGTTTATAAAGGCTCCAAACAGGTGATGATGTGAGAGGGACTGTGAAGGTCTAGGGCCATCACCCCTCCACCCCCCAATAAAACGAAGACCCCCACTGACAGGGTCTTGAGACAGTGCGTCAGCCATCACATTATCCCGACCTTTAAAATGACGGACCTCCAGTGTGTTGGGCTGGAGAAACAATAACCCAACGCAGAAGTCTCTGGTTATTATTCTGCATGCTTGACAGGAAAGTCAAAGGCTTCTGATCTGTGTGGAAGGTAACTGGCAATGATAAATGTGTGTTGGGTTTCAGGTCTGCTGCAGGTTCAGGTTTTTGCAGGAGAAAAAAATGTTTCTACTACAAAATAATAATAATAATAATGATTTATATTCCAGGTTCTTACCGTTTATATAAATAACATTTTTCATGTGTTTCACTTTCATTCTTAAGAGACGACAGATCTGACTCAAAGCGTCTGACAGGCTCTGATCTATTTTTAGTGAGTTCATCTTCATCCACATCACTGCGTCTGTGATCTGACAGCAGTGTGCGTGTGTGTGTGTGTGTGTGTGTGTCATGACAGAATCACCCTGCCCTGTTGACCTTTGACCTCCTACCAGCAGCACAGCCAGGTTGTTCCCGCCGCCGCCTTCTTACCCACAATCCTCTGGTATAAATTGGACCTTTCTTCTTCTCTTCTTCCCACACGGATGAGCTGACCTCGCCGGCTAATGAGAACCTGCGAGCGTGGCGTGCTAACATCTCCGTGACCTCTGACCTCAGCGTAGCACATGGCAGTCATTACAGGAGATGCTTGTGTGTGTGTGTGTGTGTGTGTGTGTGTGTGTGTGTGTGTGTGTGATAAAGGCGTCAGAATTGAAATCCTTTAATCTCAGCGTGATAACTACAGACATCAAACACACTGTATGAAATCAGCAGAACCTCCTCTTCACAAAGACGTGTGTGTGTGTGTGTGTGTGTGTGTGTGTGTGTGTATGTGTGTGTGTCTCTGTGATGTGTTCAGGATCCAGCTTCAAATCAGAGAAAAAAAAAAAAAAAAGACGCTGCTTATAACGTCAGAGCTTTTCTCCTTCAGCGGCTTGATTTGGAGAAGTCTGAAAATCACAGACACCTCTGGGGCTTCCTGTGTGTGTGTGTGTGTGTGTGTGTGTGTGTGTGTGTGTGTGTGTGTGTGTGTGTGTGTGTGTGTGTGTGTGTGTGTGTGTGTGTGTGTCAGCACACGCCTAGTACACGCCTCGCCTCGAACACACTCTGATTGTGTCTGTGCCTGCAGAGATTCGACTGTAACACGAGATGATTCTCAGTGTTAATAATCTGCTTTTCCTTCCTTCCTTTCTTCTGTCCTTCCTTTTATCCTTTCTGTCTTCCTTCCTTCCTTCCTTCCTTCCTTCCTCCTTCCTTCCTTCCTTCCTTCCTTCCTTCCTTCCTTCCTTCTGTCTTTCCTTTTATCCTTCCTGTCTTCTTTTCCAACCTTCCTTCCTTCCTTTTATCCTTCTCCAACCTTTCTTTCTTTCTTTCTTTCTTTCTTTCTTTCTCTTTCATTCACCTGCCCTTCCAGTCTTCTTTTCCTGCCTGCCTTCCTTCCTTCCTTCCTTCCTTTCTGTCTTCCTTCTGTCCTTCCTTTTATCCTTCCTGTCTTCTTTTCCAACCCTTCCTTCCTTCCTTCCTTCCTTCCTTCCTTCTGTCCTTCCTTTTATCCTTCCTGTCTTCTTTTCCAACCCTTCCTTCCTTCCTTCCTACAATAATGGCCCCTGAATGAAGATGAGTTTGACCCCTCTGCTCTATAATGTAGATTAGTTAACAAAGATCTGATCTCAGAATATGAACATAAAACTCATCCTGAAGCAGCTGAAACAGGAAGCAGCTGAAACAGGAAGCAGCTGAAACAGGAAGCCGCTGAAACAGGAAGCAGCTGAAACAGGAAGCGGCTGAATCTGTGAGTAATATAAACCCTCGCTGGCTTCTGGTTGGTCCGTTACAGTCAAGCTAAACAAACATTTAGCTGCTGACTGCTAACACGCTGAAAGAGGCTTAATCACTACTGCACTAAGACACAAGTGTGTGTGTGTGTGTGTGTGTGTGTGTGTGTGTGTGTGTGTGTGTGTGTGTGTGTGTGTGTGTGTGTGTGTGTGTGTGTGTGTGTAAACAAACTAATAACCTTCACAGATCAAATACAGTTTCCTGGAAAACAGTCTGCAAATTACCAATGTGTGTGTGTGTGTGCTACCTATACAGTCTTACACACACACACACACACACACACACACACACACACACACACACACACACACACACACACACACTTCCAGTCAAGGCTGAGTCAGATTACATGGGATTACGCTGGATTTACAGTAAAACGTATTCAGATCCCAACGACTGCCCCCCTTCTCATGCCTGTGTGTGTGTGTGTGTGTTGTTATTTTATATATAATATATATAATACTAATATAGTTAGTTTTACATTGTTCATTGTAGTTTTTATTTAGTTTTAGTTTTTGTTTTAATTGTATTTTTTTTTTAGTTTCAGTCTTAGTTTTCGTTAACTATAATAACCCTGCTGGTTACTGCTGTTTATATCAGCACCGGTGCCATCATGGTACAGAGTATCGGTACTCATCCCTAGCATTTAGTCCCGTCTACTTACGATCATATGGACCCAGACGTAAGTTACTGTCAGGTGTAAACAGGATCAGTCGGTCGGTCAGCTGATTTACTGAATGAATCTTACTTTAAGCATCTTTACATGTTTGTTTACCGGCCTGCTGTCGAGGGATTCATGTCTTTAAAGGTGAAAGGTGACAGTGAGGGAAGGCTCTTAGTGAGAGTAGAGCGGCTCTACTTCGTCCTCCTGCTGCTGCCTCTTAAAACACGCAGGAGGAAACCGCTCAGCTGATCTCAGTGTACCAGTTTAGTATGCAGCAGCTTCAGTGACCAAACCCAGACTGTCAGTGTGGGTCGTATCAGGATGTGCTTTTATTACAAACCAAATTAAAAAATCAATAAATCAATAAAACCAAAGCAAAGGAAAAGAAACAGTATTCTGTCAGCTGATCTCAATGTACCAGTTTAGTATGCAGCAGCTTCAGTGACAGAACCGTCGGTCATATCATGATGGGCTTTTATTAGAACCGAGTGAAAATCAATAAAATGATTTTTTTTAAAAACCAAAGCTAGAAAAAGCAGCTGATAGTCAGTTGTACTGCAGCTAAGTTTACCAACCACTGTGAGAGTGACAGCGAGTCTGAGATCTATAAACATTAAATACCACAAATACTGGTTAAACAATGACTCAACTAGTAGAATATAAACCCAGTAGAGCTCTGAGATCTACTGACTCAGGTCAGATAGTTGAGCCCAGAGCTCTGAGATCTACTGACTCAGGTCAGATAGTTGAGCCCAGAGCTCTGAGATCTACTGACTCAGGTCAGATAGTTGAGCCCAGAGTTCAAACTAAACATGATGAAGCAGCTTTTACACAACTGGAACAAACTACCAGCAGATCTGAAATCATTTTTAAATCCAGGTTAAAAACATTTCTCTTCTCCTGAGCTTATGATTGAGCTCTTTTAAAGCACTTTACATTTTAATCTTTCATTTGCACTCTATGTCCTTTTAATGATTTTATGCTGCAATCTCTTCCTTCCTTCCTTCCTTCCTTCCTTCCTTCCTTCCTCCTTCCCTTCCTTCTTTCCTTCCTCCCTTCCTCCCTTCCTTCCTTCCTCCCTTGACTCAAAGACAACAGGAGGGTTAAACATTAAATAACCAAATGATTACAGAGTGATAGTCCCTCCTTAGAGACCTGTGTGTCCTACATCAGGTAAACCACAGGACTGATCAACTCTGCTCGTCCTCGTTGGGTTTTAACAGGAAATGAGGACATTTGGCTTCGCTGCTGTCGACACGCCTGGCGGCCCCATCAAAGTCTCATCTCGTCTGTCAGAGCTGGAAGACTTTCATTCAGTCGTCAGGGGAGGAAACACGGCCAGGAAAAACTGAAAGCAGAAACATTTGAGCCGGCTTCAGGTTTCTGTTTGGGTTTCCTGTCACATTTCGTCATTTAACGCCTCACAAATCAATTAGTCTCATTTTCTAAACGAGTTATTTCACCTGGCTGACGAAGAGGAAATCAGTTTTAAGAGCTTTAAGAGAGTATTCTTCAAATCCTCTCCAGCATGTTGTAATCCGTCTGCTGACAGAGCGAGTCACACGCGCCTCTCGTGACCGACTGACCTTCTGAGATCCAGCAGACACAAATCAGCTTTACTCCTCCGTCTGTCCGTGATCTGGCCCCCGATCGTCACCCCTGATTGGCCCTCGTGTCAGTCAGTGTCCGACCTCTGAACCCAAAGCAGAGTTTAGCTTTAATCTAACTGTAAACTACTTTTTTCTCTTTGGAAGCTTAACATTTGGGGAAAGTTTACTCTCATTCTCAAGTTTAAAATGAGTGTATTTTATACAATGTGTGCTGTTGCCATGGTTACAGGGGCTGCTCTCAGCACTTTCTCCTTTCTACTATATAATATTTCGCAGCAGTTTCAGTTTTACTACAATGCAAATTCGCAGGTTCATTCATATTCAACTCATCAATCATCATTCTCCCAAAGTTTTTACTTTTTTGTTGTTTTAATTGTGAAAGTTGGAGTTGTCTGTGCTTTCTGGTCTCACAGGTAATCTGGGCCTGCAGACGTCCGGATGACAGATTCCAGTCCTGGACCTTCAATGTGCTTCTCTCTCCTCTCTACTCCAACCGGTCGAGGCAGATGTTCTCCCACTCTGAGTCTGGTTCTGAGGGTCCTTCCTGTTAAAAGGGAGTTTTTTCTCTCCACTGTGTCTCATGTGGGAATGTTGGGTCTCTTTAAAAGTTAAAACCTGAAGAGTTCGGTTTAGAACCTGCTCTATGTGGAAAGAGCCTTGAGATAACTTTGTTGTGATTTTAAAAAAAATTAAAAGTTACACATTTTTTAAAGTCATATTATTTTTTTACTGAAAGCCCGTTGATGACTGTAGGGACAACCGACGACCCGATACTTTATGATAACCAACACAGTGATTGGATTGGTTGTCATAATGTGTCAGAGTGTATTTGATGGTTAATTACTTGTTGTTACATTAAGTTGTAAAAGTGAAAGTGAAACCCATTTCAAGCCAAGACCTTAAGCTTCCATTTAAAGTAGGAGTGATTATTGATAGATGTTTTGATGATCAGCAATTCTCACGAGAGTAAAAAGTGTGACAACCGACCCTGGTCTCCCCTATTTGTACCTGAGAACCGTCATATTCACCAACACCACAACAACAAAGGCAAGTTTTTAGTTTCTATTTTATTTTATTTTATTTATGTGGTTTGCTCAGAAAGACTCAGACGGTCGACTGACTCGTTCCTTCTGCACTTCTGTTGCTGCTTCACGTCTAAGTCTCAGTGAACTGTGGATAAATTTAGTCTATAAATCTCAAACATTACTGACAGAAAACAGGAAGTTACTGAAAGTTGGTTCAAACAGCGTAAATCAGCTTCTAAACAAGATATATGATTGGCTGCTGGTGGAGACTGTTTGACCAATCAGGAGCTGCTGCAGTGTGTGACTCCACAGATGCTGAAGCTCACTCATGACTTCATTTGTCGGTTTATTCGTCTTTCACATTGTTTAGTTTTTATTCACGGACCAAAAAACCCCCCCCATCATTCTTTTTATGTCGTAGTTCTCGTGTTCAAAGCCGACTTTAGAAGAGTGCACTCAGAGTTCAGATCTCTATGAGGTGTGTACAGTCGAGAGAAACAGGGATTTATTCATCTCGTGACCATTTATACACAAAGCCAAATAAAACAGAGTCCGCTTAATGAGGCTGCAACATGTGAGGAAAACACAGACCCAGGTTTACTGCTGCCGGTCTGATGGATAGACTCTCTCTGAGCTAAGAAAGCCACAAAGATGCAACTAGCATAAACATACACACGCAGCATTAATGAGTAACTAACATCATATGAGCTAAACTCACATGTTTCACAGATGTTTTTTGGGGCAAATTCATGCTTTGTTTCAAATCATATGTTTCTGTTCGTACTTCATCAGGTTAGTGTTGTCTCAAGCTAACCTCAGGCTAGACTTTAACTATCCTGCTGGTTGGTTTAGTTCTGTTAGTAAGAAACAAAGAGAGGTGGTCTGACTGTGTGAGGTGGGGATGTGCTGAATGGACTGTACTTATATAGCGCCTTTCTAGTCTTTGCGACCACTCAAAGCGCTTTACATCACAAGTCGAGGTCGAGGCAGATGGCCGCCCACTTCTGAGTCTGGTTCTGAGGGTTCTTCCTGTTAAAAGGGAGTTTTTTGTCGCCACTGTGTCTCATGTGGGAATGTTGGGTCTCTTTAAAGTTAAAACCTGAAGAGTTCATTTTAGAACCTGCTCTATGTGGAAAGAGCCTTGAGATAACTTTGTTGTGATTTGGCGCTATACAAATAAAGATTGATTGATAAAGATTGACATGTCATTCACCCATTCACACACATTCATACACTGACAGCAGGAGCTACCATTCATTCACATTCATACACCGTTGGCGCAGCAACGGTGGCAATTTGGGGTTAAGCCCAAAGACACATCGACATATGGACTGGAGGAGCCAATCTTCCAATTGGAGGACGACCGCTCTATCTCCTGAGCCACAGCCGCCCCTAATCTTGGCATGTGCTACGACCTGGTAGGCATCTTTAATGTTTGTATCGACGTGATCTGAGATGTTTTCCCCTCTAGTTTTGCAATTAGCATGATGGTAAAGTCTGGGAAGGACCTTCGTGTAGCTGCTCTTGGCATTAGCCTGTGGTGGTATGTATACTGCCATGTCAATAACAGCTGTATATTCCCTGAGCAGGTAAGATGGTCGGCATCTTGGCATTAAATATTCCAAGTCTGGAGAGCATAACTTGTTGCCTGTGGTTTGTGTGTTCGTGCCCCAAGCATCATTAATGAACCCAATAAACCTCCTGATGGCTCATATGTGACATCAGTATTGTGGTGCTTAGTGCAAAAAACACATGAATAATTAGTATTAATATAACGCAGCGATGTTCACTGTAGTCACAAAGTCCTCAGGCGCCATTTCCTGTTTGAAAAGTGATCCCTCCCCTTCTGCTACGGAGCCAAGATGGCGACCGTTGAGGGCAAGAAGTGTCCATAGTTCCACACCAGGGTTCTCATAGAGCTGCATGTTAAAATAGTTGCTGCTTAGTTTACTTTCATTGAATCTCTAAAAGTCTGAAATAGAAGAAAAAAGGTAAATAGACACATACAGTAGGTGATTATATCCATCATCAATTATTCTCTTGATTAATTGTTTGGTTAATAAAATCTCATAGTTTCCAATAATCAAAAGGTCAAAGGTGACATCGTCCAAACAGTCCCAATATCATCAGTTTATTATCATGTATGACAAATAAATAGATAGTATTTGTATTGTATTCTTTGCCCTTTGTGACCAAATTAATTGAATTTTTCTGGACAGTAAAGTGATCCCTCCCCTTCTGCTACGGAGCCAAGATGGCGACCGTTGAGGGCAAGAAGTGTTCATAGTTCCACACTCAACTTTATGACTGTTTTGAGTGAAACCATCCAGGTTCTCATAGAGCTGCATGTTTCCATACTTCTGAGTGTGAACTTTTGACCTCACAACATTAAGAAGTGTAAGAACAGAAGAAGAAATTTGAGAGAGTTGAGTCGAATGTCGTACAGGTTTAGGATCCTGTTCACCTACATGACTGACCGAATGAGCTGGCGGCCATTTACATCTGCTGTTGGACTGTTGACATGTAAATGATAGTGTGGAACTGTACTTATAGCTCTTTTCTGGTCTTTTGATCATTCAAACCTGCTCATCAGATGGAGACTAACATTCATTCACCGTGCAATTTGGGGTTCAGCATCTTTCCCAAGGACACCTCAACATGTGGGCTGGAGGGGCCGGGAATCGAACCACCAATCTTTCAGTTGGATGATGACAGTTCTTCCTCCTGAGCCAGAGCCGCCCCGCTCACTTTGTCAGGCCATAAAGAAACCATGTAGATTCCCAATATGATCCAAACAACGCCTGCTTGGACACAACGTTTAACGATGAGTGTCTCTTCTGTCCCAGATTGTATTGAATTCATGCTTTTGCACACTCGTAGAACCGAGCCTGTAAAAAAAAAAGAAAGAAAAGTGAAACATCCTCCTTTCTATTTTAAAACGGCTCCCTGCTTCGTTTTGGCAGAACCTGAAGCCTCTGAGACGGGTTCTACCTGATAAGGCTGAGCGAGTGCGTGATCCGATACCTTGTGAACGGAAGGAGCGCTCGTTTTTTTCTTTGTGCTGATGCAGGGTTTTTGTTTTTTTTGTTGTTATTGAAGGAGAACAGAGACTCCAGAGGACGAGGAGTCCGGGACGCGAGCCAACATCGACGGCTAACAGAGAAGCAACCATTTGTTTCTCATTTCTCTGCAACGGCCGCGACTCTCTTTACTCGGGTTACACAGTCTCCGTCCTGTTTGTGTTACGTGCCAGAGAGATGAAGGCCTAGAGCTCATACACACATAAAAAACTCAAACACCCAGGAGTTAACTGTTCCTGAAGAGGGAGAGTGAGATTTGGATGATTTGGGAGGTCTGTCAGATTGACTGAAAGCTTATGGTTTACAGCTGAAGTCCTTCCAGCCCGTGTTGGACGTGCCAAGTGTAATTCTTGGACTCTGTTTGGTCTGTAGAGATTTATTAAAGAAGAAAAAAAAGAGGGGGAAAAAAAGAACAATCTGATTTCTGTATCGACTGTTAGTTCTGGTCGTTGGCAGGCAGGACGTGGGATTTTTCCTTCATCGCTGGGACGCTCTCCAGACTTCAGTCTTTTGGCGGCGCTTAAAACTGGTCTGAATGTGACTGTGAGCTGATCTCAGGCCGACTAATGAGGACGACTCATCAGAGCTGTTAGACTGAAGACGCACGTTCAAAAACATCCAACGAAACCGCAACATCCACCGTTCAATCACAGCTGCTTTAATTAATGCTTATTTATTCAATCAATCCTTTAGTTAATGAAACGTTCAAATAACAGTGAAAAAAAAATGGCTTCCACAGTTTTCATCCATCAAGCCCATAATGATGTCTTTAACTGTCCAGACTCTTAGATATTCAGTTTACATCATCACATCATATGAGAAGCTGGAACCAGATGATATTTGGCATTTCTGCTTGGAAAAAAGGACTGAAATGATTAATTATCAATTTATCAAAAATAGTTGCTGCTTAGTTTACTTTCATTGAATCTCTAAAAGTCTGAAATAGAAGAAAAAAGGTAAATAGACACATACAGTAGGTGATTATATCCATCATCAATTATTCTCTTGATTAATTGTTTGGTTAATAAAATGTCATAGTTTCCAATAATCAAAAGGTCAAAGGTGACATCGACCAAACAGTCCCAATATCATCAGTTTATTATCAGGTATGACAGTAATAGTTAGTGTTTGTATTGTATTCTTTGTCCTTTATGACCAAATTAATTGAATTTTTCTGGACAGTAAAGTTAAAGTGCTCGTCTCTCTTTGCAGAATTCATTAACTCAGAGTCACGTTTCTTCTTCCTTCAGTTGGATGTTGTTCTCTTCTCTGGGCAGAAGGATTTTATTGCATCATCATCATCATCATCATCATCATCATCTGAATGAGGAACGTTTCTCTGAGCTTAACCTGAAAATCTCATTTGGAGTCAATCGTGGTTTGATGAGGACATTTGAAGGAGGAACGTTTCCCAGAGCTCAACCTAAAATCTCAGTTTAATACGTGTATGTGTATTTGTGACATAGTTCGGAGCCAATCGTGGTGTGATGAGGACATTTGAAGCCTGCAGGTCACAAAACACTAAAGATGAATTTTACAATGAAGGAAAACTTTAGAAATCAGGTTTATGGAGCTTTTCCATTATACAGTTCCAGCTCTACTCGACTCTACTCGGGTTTTCTTTGCGTTTCCACTAGGGATAGTACCTGGTACCTGGTACTTTTTTAGTATGTGCTCTGCTGAGGTTCCAAGCGAGCCGAGCCGATACTAAATGTGACGTCATCAGACTGCCGGCCTCTGATTGGTCAGAGAGTCACTGGAAGAGTCATGAGCCATTTTTAAAACACCAACAACAGCGTTACAGAGATTGGTTTCTCTTCTCTTGCTTTGTGTGTGACAGAAAGACACATACAGCAGCAAGTACTGTCCTTCCATCCATCTATCCTTCCTCCCTTCCTTTCATCTGTCCTTTCATCTGTCCTTCTTCCCTTTCTTCCTTCTGTCCTTCCATCCATCTATCCTTCCTCCCTTCCTTTCATCTGTCCTTCTTCCCTTTCTTCCTTCTGTCCTTCCATCCATCTGTCCTTCCTCCCTTTCATCTGTCCTTCCTCCCTTTCTTCCTTCTGTCCTTCCATCCATCTGTCCTTCCTCCCTTTCTTCCTTCTGTCCTTCCATCCATCTGTCCTTCCTCCCTTTCTTCCTTCTGTCCTTCCTTCCATCTGTCCTTCCTCCCTTTCTTCCTTCTATCCTTCTTTCCTTCCAGCTGTCTTTCCTTCCTTCCCTTCTTATTTCCTTCCTTCTTTCCTTCCATCTTTTTAATGATCCGGCCCACATGAGATGAAATTGGTCTGTATGTGGCCCTTGAATGAAGATGAGTTTGACCCCCCTGCTTTAAGGTGTTAAAATATAAGAATCTAAGAAAACAGTCATGCTTAAAGTCCTTTCTGTCATTAGTGACTTCTGACAACGTTTTATGTCCGTTTGTCTTCAGTTTGAACCCTGAACGGCGTCAGCTTTCGAAGAACACTTCCTCCCATTCCTCCGAAAACACTGAAGCCTCTTATACTCTGCAGGGCTGAGCCCAATAATACAGGAAGAGCCGCCAACTGCGCCGCACATCTGACTTCAATCCCGGAGAACGGCGGCGTCTTATCGAAGAAGCCAGCGTCGGGTTCAAAGTGATGTCTTCCAAAACTGAAAAAACAACAAAACACACACAGTCATCCGCTTCTCTCTCAGAACAACACGAGGTTCAGATGGAAACCACAGGCCTCCTCCTCCTCCTCCTCCTCCTCCTCCACAGGCCTCGCTGCTGCTGCTGCTGGAGGAGGACGGAGGAGTCATGTGTCCTCTTCTTCCTCCTCCTCCTCCTCCACAGGCCTCGCCGCTGCTGCTGCTGGAGGAGGACGGAGGAGTCATGTGTCCTCTTCTTCCTCCTCCTCCTCCTCCATAGGCCTCGCCGCTGCTGCTGCTGGAGGAGGACGGAGGAGTCATGTGTCCTCTTCCTCCTCCTCCTCCTCCTCCTCCACAGGCCTCGCTGCTGCTGCTGCTGGAGGAGGACGGAGGAGTCATGTGTCCTCTTCCTCCTCCTCCTTCTCCTCCTCCTCCTCCACAGGCCTCGCTGCTGCTGCTGGAGGAGGACGGAGGAGTCATGTGTCCTCTTCCTCTTCCTCTTCCTCCTCCTCCTCCTCCTCCTCCTCCTCAGGCCTCGCTGCTGCTGCTGGAGGAGGACGGAGGAGTCATGTGTCCTCTTCCTCCTCCTCCTCCTCCACAGGCCTCGCTGCTGCTGCTGCTGGAGGAGGACGGAGGAGTCATGTGTCCTCTTCCTCCTCCTCCTCCTCCTCCTCCTCTTCCTCCTCCTCCTTCTCTTGTCCCTCATTGTCCTCGGCTATTTTTATCCTTCGCTCTCTGATCCATTATGTATTCTCCAGGTGCGGCGCCCTCTTTTATTCTCCTCTACCCACCAACAGAGAGACAGAGAATGAAATTATGGCTCTCCACTGACTGTAATTGTATAAAAGGCTCCCCTGGTCAAACCTAGAGGACAATGCAAGGAGGAGGAAGAGGAGGAGGAGGAAGAAGAGGAGTCTCATCTTTCTCGTCCTTAAAAAAATCGTCATCCTTGAATTTACTAAGATGTTTTTTGGTCTGAAGTCTTTCTACAAGTTATACTGACATCTGAATATTTTATTATTTATTTTCTGTCCTAAATTGTTTACATGGAATAAAAAACATAACTTATTGATTCTAATCCTCTCACTGGACAGAGGAGCAGCATGAACGACTGACTGAAGCAACAATTAAAACTTAAAAACACGATATAATGTGTTAACCCTCCTGTTGTCCTTGAGTCAAGAGAGGAAGGAAGGAAGGAAAGGAGGAAGGAAGGAAGGGAGGGGGGAGGAAGGAAAGGAGGAAGGAAGGGATGGAGGAAGGAATGATGGAAGGGAGGAAGGACGGAAGGAAGGAAAGGAGGAAGGAAGGACGGAAGGAGGAAAGAAGGAAGGAAGGACAGAAGGAGGAAAGAAGGAAGGAAGGACGGAAGGAGGAAAGAAGGAAGGAAGGACGGAAGGAGGAAAGAAGGAAAGAGGGAAGGAAAGGAGGAAGGAAGGAAGGAAGGAAAGAAAGAAGGACAGAGGAAAGAAGGAAGGGAGGAAGGTAGGGGGGAGGAAAGAAAGACAGAAGAAAGGAGGGAGGGAGGAAGGAAGGAAAGAAGAAAAAGGGAGGGAGGGAGGGAGGGAGGAAAGAAGAGGAAGGAAGGAAGGAAGGGAGGAAGGACGGACGGGGGGAAGAGTAAAAACAAACAGGGTCAATTTGACCCGGGAGGACGACACAAGGGTTAATAATGAGCTGGAGGGGTTGAGCATAGCTCAGCGGGTAGAGCGCCCGCCCCATGTGTGGAGGCTACAGTCCTCGCTGCAGGTGATCCCGGTTCGAATCCCGAGCCGAGCGGTCTTATCCTGCGTGTCATTCCCCCTCTCTCTGCCTCCTGCTTCCTGTCTATCTCCACTGTCCTGTACATTAAAGGCAAAAAAGCCCAAAAAAATATACTAAAAAAAAATGAGCTGGATGAGTTTAACGTAAAGTCGGGTAGAGTTGAAAGCTCTTTACTTGATAAGCTGGAAAACAGTTACAAGACACGTTTTTACCGCCTGGTAAAAAGTCCTTATCCTTCAGATTTTGTGTCAGAAGTTGTTTTTATACAGTTTGAAGGCAGGAAGCATTTTTCAGTAGCAGCCGATCAACATAAAGCAGAATATGTTTATGGATCATTATCAGTTAAAATAAACTCCTTCCTCCCTCCCTCCCTGTGCTTGCTCTCATTCTGCATTTCACTGAACATGCGAGTGAAAATTAGAGTGCTTGAACGTCTCATTAAAAATACCAGTATCCACTAACAGTCACTGGGTTTGGATCAGCAGGAACACTCTGTTACTCTGAGCTGG
The DNA here is from genome assembly GCF_027409825.1 of Scomber japonicus. Lineage (NCBI taxonomy): Eukaryota > Metazoa > Chordata > Actinopteri > Scombriformes > Scombridae > Scomber > Scomber japonicus. The sequence continues at coordinate 2,822,608 of NC_070579.1, read as the reverse complement.
GTTTGGATCAGCAGGAACACTCTGTTACTCTGAGCCAGTGTTTTACACAACAAGCTTTTAGCTGAAAACTCACAAATGTTTGGTTTCTGGCACCAAACCAAAAGTTACTAACAGCCAATAAAAACTCTGACATGGGAGTTTAACAAGCTTCAGTTCTGGTGATATATCGACCCAAACGGAGCCAAGTGTCTCAGTGTCATCAGGCTGAGCAGTGAAACCCAGCAACACTCATCAGCTCGTCCTGGAGGATCCCAAGCTGTTCCCAGACCAGCACAGATATGTAATCCCTCCAGTGTGTTCTGGGTCTCCTCCCAGTTGGACGTACCTCTTGACCAGGAGCCCAAACCACCTCAGCTGGCTTCTTTCCATGTGAAGCAGCAGCGGCTCTACTCCTAGCCTCCCCCGAATGTCTGAACCATAGACTGTATAAAAGAAATGGACGTAACATCTGTGACGTCACCCATTGGTTTGTGGACTGCTGCTCGGAAGCCAATAGTTTCGAATCTAGGCAGCGCCATCTTGAAAATTTCAGGTGCATGCTGGGAAAAATAAAAACACGGATTCTACTTATATGGGCATGAGGCGGAGTCATGGACGGATGTATGGGCGGGACCAACAGCGGAGCGGGGAGGCTGCGATTGGTTGCGAGGGCTGGATCTCGAGGACATTGGTCAATCAACCTGTCAATCAGGACGTAGCCACGCCCTAATGTATACCCTGCTTTATCGTCACATATAAAATCAGGGAGGCCAAAATGTCCCAAATGAACATCATACTGCATTGAAGAAGGCTTTAAACTAGCGATTGAGACCATAAACACATTTTGAAAACGTTTACTGAGGTTAGAAATCAAGTGAGAAGTTGGTGAATTCTCCATTGACTTGTATAGAGACGGTCGCCCCCTGGTGGCCTTTTGATAGAATGCAGCTCTAAGTTACTTCCAGGTTGGCCTCATTTCAGTGGACAGGAACTCCCCGCCTGGTCTGAACTCCTGACCCGATCTCTAAGGCCGAGCCCAGACTCTCTCTGCTTGAATCCAGCATCTCATTGTTTGGGTCACTACCCAAAGCTAGTGAGCATAGCTGAGGGTTGGGACGTAGACTGACTGCTGAACTGAGAGCTTCACCTTCAGGCTCAACTCTTTCTTCACCAGGACAGTCCGGTACTGCACCCATCCACCTGTCAGTCTCACCCATCCATCTCACCCTCACTGTGAAGAAGACCCTAAGACACCTGAACCCCTTTGCTTGGGGCAGCAACTCTCTCCAAACCTTAATGCCACCACTCCTTCCTTCCTTCCTTCCTTCCTTCCTTCCTTCCTCTCTCTGCCTCCCTCCTTACTCCTTTCCTTCCTTCCTTCCTTCCTTCATTCCCCCCTCTTTCTTTAATTTTTCCTTCATTCTTCTCCCTCCCTCTTTCTTTGCTTCTTCCATACTTCTTTCCTCATTTCCTTCCTTCCTCCTTTCCTTCCTCCCTTTCCACCCTTCCTTCCGTCTGTCTTTCCTCCATTCCTTCCTTTCCTTCCTAACATAAAACTTGTCCAAATAACGTTCTTAACTTCCTTCCTTCCTTCCTCGTTTCCTCTCTCCCTCCTTTCTTACTCCTTTCCTTCCTCCCTTTCCTCCCTTGCTTCCGTCCCCAAGACACCTGAACCCCTTAGCTTGGGGTACCAACTCTCTCCAAACCCTAATGCCACTGTGACCCCGACCCACGAATAAGCAGCATGTGGATGAACGAGTGAAATTATAACCTAGTGGTTTATAGTGTGTAGGAAACACTGCTTCTGTTATGGGGCTAGGTGAATGAACCCAAGCACAGAACACTGATACCCCTTTTCCACCGAGCTGGAGCCGGAGCTGGTTCGGAGCCAGAGCCTGGTTGCTCCCTGTCGGTGGAAAAGCAACAGGTTCATAAGAGGTGCTTGGGTTAGCACCAACTGAGCACTGGCTCTAACACCAGCTGCAACCTAGCTCAGTGGAAAAGGGGTATATGAGGAGGCTCTTTTGAAAGAGTTTTATTCCCTTCCTTCCGTCTTTCTTTCCTCCCTTCATACCTTTCCTTCCTCCCTTTCTTTCCTCCATTCCTTCCTTCCTCTTTTCCTCCCTCCTTAATCCTTTCCTTCCTTCCTTCCTAACATAAAACTTGTCCAAATAACGTTCTTAACTTCCTTCCTTCCCCTTTACTCTCTCCCTCCTTTCTTACTCCTTTCCTTTCCTTTCCTTCCCTCCTTCCTTCCTTCCTTCCTTGTTGACCTGAGGGTGACAAATCCTGTGAGTGACAAATAAAAAGTGACAGAGTGTGTTGTCTTCGCTCTCTGCTCAAGGATAGTTCATACGGTTAAAGAAACAGAACAAACTTCTTGTGGTCCCCATGTGATATTTCTGTGGTTACATTTTTCAGAAAGTGGACGCTGATTCCTTCTTTCCTTCCTTCCTTCCTTCCTTCCTTCCTTCCTTCCTTCCTTCCTTCCCCCCTCTTTCTTTAATTTTTCCTTCATTCTTCTCCCTCCCTGTTTCTTTGCTTCTTCCATACTTCTTTCCTCATTTCCTTCCTCACTTCCTTCCTTCCTCCCTTTCTCCCGTCCTTCTGTCTTTCTTTCCTCCATTCCTTCCTTTCCTTCCTCCCTTTCTTCTCTCCTTACTTCCTTCCTCTTTTCCTCCCTCCTTTCCTTCCTTCCTTCTCTCCTTCCTTCCTTCCTTCCTTCCTTCCTTCCTTACATAAAACTTGTCCAAATAACCTTGTTAACTTCCTTCCTTCCTCATTCCTTCCTTGTTTCCTCTCTCCCTCCCTCCTTACTCCTTTCCTTCCTTCCTCCCTTTCCTCCTTCTGTCTTTCCTCCATTCCTTCCTTTCTTTCCTCCCTTTCTTCTCTCCTTACTTCCTTCCTCTTTTCCTCCCTCCTTAATCCTTTCCTTCCTTCCTTCCTAACATAAAACTTGTCCAAATAAACTTCTTAACTTCCTTCCTTCCTCATTCCTTCCTTCCTTCCTTTCTCTTTTCCTCTCTCCCTCCCTCCTTACTCCTTTCCTTCCTTCTTTCCTTCCTTTCTTTAATTTTTCCTTCATTCTTCTCCCTCCCTCTTTCTTTGCTTCTTCCATACTTCTTTCCTCATTTCCTTCCTTCCTCCCTTTCTTCTCTCCTTATTTCCTTCCTCTTTTCCTCCCTCCTTAATCCTTCCCTTCCTTCCTTCCTAACATAAAACTTGTCCAAATAACCTTGTTAACTTCCTTCCTTCCTCATTCCTGCCTTGTTTCCTCTCTCCCTCCCTCCTTACTCCTTTCCTCCCTTTCCCCCTTCCTTCCGTCTTTCTTTCCTCCATTCCTTCCTTTCCTTCCTCCCTTTCTTCTCTCCTCCCTTCCTTCCATATTTCTTTCCCTCCCTCCTTAATCCTTTCCTTCCTTCCTTCCTAACATAAAACTTGTCCAAATAACGTTCCTAACGTCCTTCCTGCCTCATTCCTTCCTTCCTTCCTTCCTTCCTTCCTCTTTTCCTCTCTGCCTCCCTCCTTACTCCTTTCTTTCCTCCATTCCTTCCTCCCTTTCTTCTCTCCTTACTTCCTTCCTCTTTTCCTCCCTCCTTAATCCTTTTCTTCCTTCCTTCCTAACATAAAACTTGTCCAAATAACGTTCTCAACTTCCTTCCTTCCTCTTTTCCTCTCTCCCTCTCTCCTTACTCCTTTCCTTTCCTTCCTTCCTTCCTTCCTTCCTTCCTCATTCCTTCCGTCTTTCTTTCCTCCATTCCTTCCTTTCCTTCCTCCCTTTCTTCTCTCCTTACTTCCTTCCTCTTTTCCTCCCTCCTTAATCCTTTCCTTCCTTCCTTCCTAACATAAAACTTGTCCAAATAACGTTCTTAACTTCCTTCCTTCCTCTTTTCCTCTCTTCCTCTCTCCCTCTCTCCTTACTCCTTTCCTTCCTTCCTTCCTTGACCTGAGGACCTGAGTGTGTTGTCTTCGCTCTCTGCTCAGCGATAGTTCATACGGTTAAACAAACAGAACAAACTTCTTGTGGTCCTCATGTGATATTTCTGTGGTTACATTTTTGAGAAAGTGGACGCTGATTCCTTCTTTCCTTCCTTCCTTCCTTCCTTCCTTCTTTCCTTCCTTCCCCCCTCTTTCTTTAATTTTTCCTTCATTCTTCTCCCTCCCTGTTTCTTTGCTTCTTCCATACTTCTTTCCTCATTTCCTTCCTCACTTCCTTCCTACCTTCCTTCCGTCTTTCTTTCCTCCATTCCTTCCTTTCCTTCCTCCCTTTCTTCTCTCCTGACTTCCTTCCTCTTTTCCTCCCTCCTTAATCCTTTCCTTCCTTCCTTCCTTCCTAACATAAAACTTGTCCAAATAACGTTCTTAACTTCCTTCCTTCCTCATTCCTTCCTTCCTTCCTCCGCCCTTTCCTCCCTTCCTCCCTTCCTTCCTTCTTTCCTCCCTTTCTCCTCTCCTTACTTCCTTCCTCTTTTCCTCCCTCCTTTCCTTCCTTCCTTCCTTCCTTCCTTCCTAACATAAAACTTGTCCAAATAACCTTGTTAACTTCCTTCCTTCCTCATTCCTTCCTTGTTTCCTCTCTCCCTCCCTCCTTACTCCTTTCCTTTCCTTTCCATCCTTCCTTCCTTCTTTCCTTCCTTCAATCCCCCCTCTTTCTTTAATTTTTCCTTCATTCTTCTCCCTCCCTCTTTCTTTGCTTCTTCCATACTTCTTTCCTCATTTCCTTCCTTCCTCCCTTTCTTCTCTCCTTACTTCCTTCCATATTTCTTTCCCTCCCTCCTTAATCCCTTTCCTTCCTTCCTTCCTAACATAAAACTTGTCCAAATAACGTTCTTAACTTCCTTCCTTCCTCTTTTCCTCTCTCCCTCTCTCCTTACTCCTTTCCTTTCCTTCCTTCCTTCCTTCCTTGACCTGAGGACCTGAGTGTGTTGTCTTCGCTCTCTGCTCAGCGATAGTTCATACGGTTAAACAAACAGAACCAAACTTCTTGTGGTCCCCATGTGATATTTCTGTGGTTACATTTTTGAGAAAGTGGACGCTGATTGCAGCCTCAGAGTCTAGATATGTATCATTTCTAAACTGCTGTTAAAAATAAAACAGAAGAAACTAAAATTCATATTTATCTGCCAGACTCAGGGGTGTCAAACATGAGGCCCGTGGGCCAGAACCGGCCCGCCAAGGGGTGCAATCCGGCCCACTTTCCTTCCTGTGTTCTTTTCCTTCCTTCCATCTGTCCTTCCTACTTCCTTTTATCCTTTCTTTGTTCCTTCCTTCCTTTCTTCCTTCCATCTGTCCTTCCCCCCCATCTGTCCTTCCTCCCTTTCTTCCTTCTGTCTGTCCTTCCTCCCTTTCTTCCTTCTGTCCTTCCTTCGATCTGTCCTTCCTACTTCCTTGTATCCTTTCTTTGTTCCCTTCCTTCCATCTGTCCTTCCTTCCATCTGTCCTTCCTACTTCCTTTTATCCTTTCTTTGTTCCTTCCTTCCTTTCTTCCTTCCATCTGTCCTTCCCCCCATCTGTCCTTCTTCCCTTTCTTCCTTCTGTCCTTCTGTCCTTCCTTCCTTCCATCTGTCCTTCCTACCTTTCTTCCCTCCTTCCCTTTGCCTCTCTTTCCTTCCTTCCCTTCTTATTTCCTTCCTTTCTTCCTTCTTTCCTTCCATCTCTTTAATGATCCGGCCCACATCAGATCAAATTGGTGTGTATGTGGCCCTCGAATGAAAATGAGTTTGACATCTCTGGTGTAGACTGAACGATGTATTTCTGCAGGTTGTGTTTTTTTAATATTCTGATAAAACACCCACTGATCTGAGAGCTGTTATGTAACACAGTCGAGCACCTCGCTGTGGCTCATCGGTCTGGAGGAAGATACATAACAAACAAAAAAAAAAAAAAAAAAAAAGGAAAGAAAAGAAGATGTTCTGCTGCCACACTCCCTCCAGCTGCAGCTCTCTCCACCAATCACAGCGCAGGTGTCTTTTCCATGACGACGGGTTACCGAGCAGAATCTCCTCCTCACCTGCTGCCTCCAGACATAGAAAGGGGGGGGCAGGCGACGAGCGAGGAGATCCCACCGCCCCCAAACAGGAACCACAGCTGGTTTACCTTTGTTCCTTCCTTCCTTTCTTCCTTCCATCTGTCCTTCCCCCCCATCTGTCCTTCCTCCCTTTCTTCCTTCTGTCCTTCCTTCCATCTGTCCTTCCTACTTCCTTTAATCATTTCTTTGTTCCTTCCTTCCTTTCTTCCTTCCATCTGTCCTTCCTCCCTTTCTTCCTTCTGTCCTTCCTTCCGTCTGTCCTTCTTCCCTTTCTTCCTTCTGTCCTTCCTACTTCCTTTTATCCTTTCTTTGTTCCTTCCTTCCTTCCATCTGTCCTTCCCCCCATCTGTCCTTCCTCCCGTTCTTCCTTCCATCTGTCCTTCTTCCCTTTGTTCCTTCTGTCCTTCCTTCCATCTGTCCTTCCTACTTCCTTTAATCATTTCTTTGTTCCTTCCTTCCTTTCTTCCTTCCATCTGTCCTACCCCCCATCTGTCCTTCCTCCCTTTCTTCCTTCTGTCCTTCCTTCCGTCTGTCCTTCTTCCCTTTCTTCCTTCTGTCCTTCCTACTTCCTTTTATCCTTTCTTTGTTCCTTCCTTCCTTCCATCTGTCCTACCCCCCATCAGTCCTTCCTCCCTTTCTTCCTTCTGTCCTTCCTTCCGTCTGTCCTTCTTCCCTTTCTTCCTTCTGTCCTTCCTACTTCCTTTTATCCTTTCTTTGTTCCTTCCTTCCTTCCATCTGTCCTACCTACTGTCTATCTATCTAACTAACTAACTATCTATCCACCTAACTAACTAACTAACTAACTAACTAACTAACTAACTATCTATCCACCTAACTAACTAACTAACTAACTAACTAACTAACTAACTAACTAACTAACTATCTATCCACCTAACTAACTAACTAACTATCCACCTAACTAACTAACTAACTAACTAACTAACTATCCACCTAACTAACTAACTAACTAACTATCCACCTACCTAACTAACTAACTAACTAACTAACTATCTATCCACCTAACTAACTAACTAACTAACTATCCACCTAACTAACTAACTAACTAACTAACTAACTATCCACCTAACTAACTAACTAACTAACTATCCACCTAACTAACTAACTAACTAACTAACTAACTAACTATCTATCCACCTAACTAACTAACTAACTAACTAACTAACTATCTATCCACCTAACTAACTAACTAACTAACTAACTAACTATCTATCCACCTAACTAACTAACTAACTAACTAACTATCTATCTATCCAACTAACTAACTAACTAACTAACTAACTAACTATCTATCTATCCAACTAACTAACTATCCAACTAACTAACTAACTAACTAACTAACTAACTAACTAACTAACTAACTAACTAACTATCTATCCAACTAACTAACTAACTAACTAACTAACTAACTAACTATCTATCTATCCAACTAACTAACTAACTAACTAACTAACTAACTAACTAACTAACCACCTAACTAACTAACTAACTAACTATCTATCTATCCAACTAACTAACTAACTAACTAACTAACTACCTACCCAATTTTTTTACTCATACATGAACATCATTTCTAGACACAGAGCTGCACACAGAACTACTCTCTGGAGACTGAAAACTCGAATTAGCCGCTGAGTTAGCCGCCGAGCTAGCAGCTGAGTTAGCCGCCAAGCTAACAACAGAGTTAGCTGCCGAGCTAACAACGGAGTTAGCCGCCGAGCTAGCAGCCGAGTTAGCCGCCGAGCTAGCAGCCGAGTTAGCCGCTGAGCTAGCAACAGAGTTAGCCGCTGAGCTAGCAACCGAGTTAGCCGCGATCGGGGAACATAGGTACGCTCCCTAAACAACAAGCACAATAAACAACAACAAGTAAAAAGGCATTAGCATCAATATATCGTTCTGAACATCAGCAACCAGCAACAGCATCACATTACAGAGAGAACCACACATGTATTTACCTCGTTAAATGCTCTGAACCCAGCCAGTGACATTTTCTCACAGCTGTTCTTCTACTGAGCTGCAAACACTGTATTTATGTCTGTATTTATGTCCACTCTGACAGTTTCAGCCACAATGTGCTCCTCCTTTCAGGATCTCTTACAGGAAATCCTTGGAACGCATTTTTCCCCATCGTTTGTTTCTTTCACAAACACAGCAGCAGATAAACACAGACACCAACCATATTCCGTGTCAGGCGCGTGTCCAAGAACACAGCCTGCAGAAACACTCCAGCTCTCCACGCTGCAAAAGAAAAAACAAAATCACTTCAAAGTTGCTCCTCTTCTTCTTCTTCTTTGGGTTTTATTAGCAGTTGGCAGGCTGCTCATAGGTGCATTCAAAGTCCTGTCCTTCCTACTTCCTTTTATCCTTTCTTTGTTCCTTCCTTCCTTCTGTCCTTCCTTCCGTCTGTCCTTCTTCCCTTTCTTCCTTCTGTCCTTCCTTCCGTCTGTCCTTCTTCCCTTTTTTCCTTCTGTCCTTCCTTCCGTTTGTCCTTCTTCCCTTTCTTCCTTCTGTCCTTCCTTCCATCTGTCCTTCCTACTTCCTTTTATCCTTTCTTTGTTCCTTCCTCCCTTTCTTCCTTCTGTCCTTCCTTCCATCTGTCCTTCTTCCCTTTCTTCCTTCTGTCCTTCCTTCGATCAGTTCTTCCTACTTCCTTTTATCCTTTCTTTGTTCCTTCCTTTCTTCCTTCCATCTGTCCTTCCTCCCTTTCTTCCTTCCATCTGTCCTTCCTCCCTTTCTTCCTTCTGTCCTTCCTTCCATCTGTCCTTCCTCCCTTTCTTCCTTCTGTCCTTCCTTCCATCTGTCCTTCCTCCCTTTCTTCCTTCTGTCCTTCCTTCCATCTGTCCTTCCTCCCTTTCTTCCTTCTGTCCTTCCTTCCATCTGTCCTTCCTCCCTTTCTTCCTTCTGTCCTTCCTTCCATCTGTCCTTCCTCCCTTTCTTCCTTGCATTCAAAGTTTTCTTGGCCCTCGTTTTGAGTAGTAAAACCAGGATAACTGCAACAAATCAACACGCCACTACTTGAACGTATCCCTCCGCTGCAGCTTGGCAGGGAACGTTGTGGGGAAACTAAAGAGGGAATATTGTTCTAAACAGGCAGGAAGGAAAGAAAGAGAGAAGAAAGGAAGGAAGAAGGAAGGAAAGGTTCTAAACAGGCTGTAATTTTGGAAAATATTGACTTGATTTAGCTAACTGAGACGGCCGAAGCCTCGTTTTAGCTTCAGCTGAACTTTGGAAGGAGGGCTGTGGATGTTGGCCTGCAGTTCTTACAGTGTAGTGACATTCAGAGAGAACAGCTTCAGGAATTGTTCCAGTTGTGCCTGAGACTCATTTCCACATACATAATGGCACATGAGTATTGTATTAAGACTTTGAAAAAAAACAAACCTTAATATAACACTCACAGAGCTCAAAGCCAAACTGCTGCTGCTGCTGTTCATGTGTTGGATCGGTTTCACTGTGGGAGCTCACTGTGTTTATATTTGTGTAGTATTTTGTGTAATTTGGTGGTGTGTAGTTGTGTGTGTGTGTGTGTGTGTGTGTGTGTGTGTGTGTAACGTAGCAGAATAACATTCCTCAGTGTTACCACGGTGATAAGTGCAGTTCAGACGGTCCACATGACCTCCAGCGAGCCGCCTGCCAGCGGTCAGTAATTAGCCGGGCGGAGGCTCCACCGGAAATCTCTGAATATTTTACAAAGTCTTTTCAGGACAATAACAACAGTACGAGAGGGAGGAGGAGGAGGAGGAGGAGGAGGAGGAGGAGGAATCCAGAGCCAGAAGAGCCAAACTCAAACACATAAAACACAAAAACACTCAGCAAATAAAAAACAACTGTTTTATTTATTCTGCAGCTCGAGGAACATTCGATCTGAGAGAGAAGTCTCAACATCGATGAGTCATTTCTGAGAAACTGCACTGTGGACTACTTATATAGCACCTTTTTAGTCTGTGCGACCACTCAAAGCGCTTTACATTACACATGTCATTCACCCTTTCACACATATTCATACACTGATGGCAGGAGCTACCACGCAGGGTGCCAACCTACTCTAACCATTCATACACATTCATACACCGTTGGCATAGCAACGGGAGCAATTAGGGGTTAAGTGTCTTGCCCAAGGACACATCGACATGTGGACTGGAGGAGCCGGGAATCGAACCACCAATCTTCCAATTGAAGGACGACCGCTCTACCTCCTGAGCCACAGCCGCCCCGTATTGGCGGCCGTATTGCCTCAGAATGAATCTCAGTGATTCTGACAACCCGCTGACCTTTTCTATTATAATACCATCAGGACCAAAGCTTGTGTGCAGTGTGTTTTTATTGTAAACACAGACGTACAGACAGTTATCACCTGCAAAGTCTAACTGTGATAATATGAGACAAGTTATGAGGTTAGCCGTTAGCTCTGTGTGTCGAAGGCCTTGACCACATGGATGCAAATGTTTATAATTCTGTCCACATGACTTTAGTTTTACAAATGACTGAAAACATTAAAACATGCACACCGGGCCAGTAGGTGGCGATAAAGTTTACATCAACAATACATCAAATACCAGACAAGGAAATATGATCATGGATGTTATAAGAGTTGACAGGGAGCCGATTTCTCTCAGTGGTCACTCACAGTATTGCAGCTAAATAAAAATCCCCCCCCCCCTTGATATGTGACATCATCACAATGTAAAGTCTGTGAGTCTAACTAGAGCAGGGGTGTCAAACACGTCTTCCTTCATCTGTCCTTCCTTTCTTCCTTCCTCCCTCCCTTCCTCCCTCCCTCCCTTCCTCCCTCCCTCCCTTCCTTCCTCCCTCCTTTCCTTCCTTCCTTCCTTCCTTCCTTCCTTCCTTCCTCAGATCTAAGTTCAGCTGTTAGGGTAAATGTTCCCTCCTTCTGTCCTTTCTTCCTTCCTTCATCTTGTCCTTCCTTCCTTCCTCCCTCCTTTCCTTCATTCTTCCCTCCTTTCCTTCCTTCCTTCCTTCCTTCCTTCCTTCCTTCCTTCCTTCCTTCCTTCCTTCCTCAGATCTAAGTTCAGCTGTTAGGGTAAATGTTCCCTCCTTCTGTCCTTTCTTCCTTCCTTCATCTGTCCTTCCTTCCTCCCTCCTTTCCATCCTTCTTCCTCCCTTCATTCCCTTCCTCCCTCTTTCCTTCCTTCTTCTCGCCTTTCCTTCCTTCCTTCCTTCCTTCTGTCCCTTCCTTCCTTCCTTCCTTCCTTTAGCTGCAAATGACATAACTAGTAAGGCCTGTTTAAGGGTTAAGAAATCTCTCTTAGTGACCTAAAAAATCCATTTCCGTGTGGACGAGAGGAAAATATTCATTTGGCAAAATATAAGATGAGTATAAGTGTGGACATGGCCTGAGTCTGCTCATCGGCCAATCACATACATACACATGCACATTCCTGTTAGATGACTTTGTAACATGAACGCTGTGTTTCTGCTGTTTACGTCCCGATCGCCGCCATGAAAGATAAAACAGATGCCGCCGCCGCAATTACTCTCCAGACTTGTAAAATGCTTCTCTGTGACTTCGACAAAACAGCTCTGCAGCATTCTGGCGTCTGGTAAATACATCAATCTGTTACCACGACGACTCAGCTTCCTGGATCGACCTGCGTTGTCTCATAGGTAAGGAAGGAGGTAAGGAAGGAAAGGATGGACGGAAAGGAGGGAGGGAGGAAAGGAGGAAGGAAGGAAGGAAAGAGGGAAGGAAGGAAGGACAGGAGGGAAAGGAGGGAGGAAAGAAGGAAGGAAGGGAAGGAAAGAGGGAAGGAAAGGAAAGGAGGGAGGAAGGAGGAAGGAAAGGAGGGAGGACGGAAGGAAGGAGGGAAGGAAGGAAAGGATGGACGGAAAGGAGGGAGGGAGGAAAGGAGGAAGGAAGGAGAGGATGAAGGAAGGAAGGAAGGAAAGGAAGGGAAGGAGGAAGAAGGAAGGAAAGGAGGGAGGACGGAAGGAAGGAGGGAAGGAAGGAAAGGATGGACGGAAAGGAGGGAGGGAGGAAAGGAGGAAGGAAGGAAAGGAGGAAGGAAGGACAGGAGGGAAAGGAGGGAGGAAAGAAAGAAGGAAGGAAAGGAGGGAAGAAAGAAAGAGGGAAGGAAGGAAGGAGGGAAGAAGGAAAGAAGGAAGGAAAGGAGGGAGGGAGGAAGGAAAGAGAGAAGGAAGGGAGGAAGAAGGAAGGAAGGAAAGAAGGAAGGAAATGAGGGAGGAAAGAGAGAGAAGAAAGGAAGGAAGAAGGAAGGAAAGGAGGGAGGAAAGATGGAAGGAAGGAAGGAAAGGAGGGAGGAAGGAAAGAAGGAAGGAAATACTCTCCAGACTTGTAAAATGCTTCTCTGTGACTTAGACAAAACAGCTCTGCAGCATTCTGGCGTCTGGTAAATACATCAATCTGTTACCACGACGACTCAGCTTCCTGGATCGACCTGCGTTGTCTCATCGGTACCTTAACCCATCGTGTTGTCTTTGAGTCAAGGAAGGAAGGAAGGAAGGAAGGAACTGAGGGAGGATGAAGGAAGGAAGGAAAGGAAAGGAAAGGAAAGGAAAGGAGGGGGAAGGAAGGAAAGGATGGACGGAAAGGAGGGAGAAAAGAAAGAGAGAAGGACGGAAAGAAGGAAGAAGGACAGGAGGGAAAGGAGGGAGGAAGGAAGGAGGGAAGGCAGGAAGGGAGGAAAGAAAGAGAGAAGAAAGAAAGGAAGAAGGAAGGAAAGGAGGGAGGAAGGCAAGCAGGGAGGAAGAAGGAAGGAAAGGAGGGAGGACGGAAGGAAGGAGGGAAGGAAGGAAAGGATGGACGGAAAGGAGGGAAGGAAGGGAAGGAAGGAAAGGAGGACGGAAGGAAGGAGGGAAGGAAGGAAAGGATGGACGGAAAGGAGGGAAGGAAGGGAAGGAAGGAAAGGAAGGAAAGGAGGGAGGAAAGAAAGAGGGAAGGAAGGAAAGGAGGGAGGAAGGAAAGAAGGAAGGAATTACTCTCCAGACTTGTAAAATGCTTCTCTGTGACTTAGACAAAACAGCTCTGCAGCATTCTGGCGTCTGGTAAATACATCAATCTGTTACCACGACGACTCAGCTTCCTGGATCGACCTGCGTTGTCTCATCGGTACCTTAACCCATCGTGTTGTCTTTGAGTCAAGGAAGGAAGGAAAGGAGGGAGGACGGAAGGAAGGAAAGGAGGGAGGACGGAAGGAAGGTGGGAAGGAAGGAAAGGATGGACGGAAAGGAGGGTCTTTAATATGAGCAATCACACAGACGGATGTTATATTTCAAATCCAGCCAACAGGCTCAGGTTCAGCTTCAACACCTCCGACATGACAATATATTCATATATGATGAGTAACAAGTGAGAGTGCTTTGATTGTAAGGAGATATTTGTACAGAGTGTGCCTCTGTTTGGCCTCTTCATCCCCAGGCCTTCACAGTTGTTTGCACAGCTGATGAACAGATGATGCATGTTATGAATCATTAAACTCGGGCGGATCTGAGGACGTCTGTGATTTGTAAAACTGCAACAATCAAATCATTCAAACAGTGAAACGCCGCCGTGGTTAATGTGCATGTACGCTTCTGATCAACACGCCGCGGCCAGCCTTCAAAGGGCGAGCGGACATTTTTCATCGTCTGCGAGCAAACACGACGGCGAGCAAACGCGTCCCACATGTGTGCAGAGAGAGAGTCAAGAACATGAAGGACTAACGCTGTGGGACTTTCACACTTTCACCATCTGTGGATTCTCTGGATGGAAGGAAGGGTAAAAGGAACAAAGGAAGGAAAGAAAGGGAGGAAGGACAGAAGGAAGGAAGGAAAGTGGGCCGGATTGGAAGGAAGGGAGGAAGGACAGATGGAAGGAAGGAAGAGAAGATAGGATGAAAAGATGCAAAGAAGAAAGGGAGGATCGAAGGAAGGGGGAAGGAAGGAAAGATTGAAGGAAGGAAGGAAGGAAGGAAAGATTGAAGGAAGGAAAGACAGATGGAAGGAAGGAAAGATTGAAGGAAGAAAGGGAGGAAGGACAGATGGAAGTAAGGAAGGAAGGAAAGATGAAAGGAAGAGGAGAGAAGACAGAAAGGAAGGAAAGATTGAAGGAAGGAAGGAAGGAAGGAAGGATGGAAGGAAGAGGAGAGAAGACAGAAAGGAAGGAAGGAAGGAAAGATTGAAGGAAGGAAGGAAGGAAGGAAGGAAGGAAGGAAGGAAAGATTGAAGGAAGGAAGGAAGGAAAGATTGAAGGAAGGAAGGAAGGAAGGAAAGATTGAAGGAAGGAAGGAAGGAAGAGAAGATAGGATGAAAAGATGCAAGGAAGAAAGGGAGGATCGAAGGAAGGGAGGAAGAAAGGAAAGATGGAAGGATGGAAGGAAGAGGAGAGAAGACAGTAAGGAAAAAAGGAAGGAAAGAAGGAAGGAAGGAAGGAAGGACAGATGGAAGTAAGGATGGAAGGAAAGACAGATGGAAGGAAGAAAGGGAGGATCGAAGGAAGGAAGGAAGAAAGGAAAGATGGAAGGATGGAAGGAAGAGGAGAGAAGACAGTAAGGAAAGAAGGAAGGAAGGAAGGAAGGAAGGAAGGAAGGAAGGAAGGAAGGACAGATGGAACATGAAGGATTAACGCTGTGGGACTTTCACACTTTCACCATCTGTGGATTCTCTGGATGGAAGGAAGGGTAAAAGGAACAAAGGAAGGAAAGAAAGGGAGGAAGGACAGAAGGAAGGAAGGAAAGTGGGCCGGATTGGAAGGAAGGAAGGAAGGAAGGAAGGACAGATGGAAGGATGGAAGGAAGAGGAGAGAAGACAGTAAGGAAAGATGAAAGGAAGGAAGGAAAGATGGAAGGATGGAAGGAAGAGGAGAGAAGACAGTAAGGAAAGATGAAAGGAAGGAAGGAAGGAAGGAAGGAAGGACAGATGGAACATGAAGGATTAACGCTGTGGGACTTTCACACTTTCACCATCTGTGGATTCTCTGCATCATGATAGGCTGATATGTTTTCTCACTGTCACGGTCGTTACTTTACATTTCATTCCTACTCTGATCTTTTTCAGATCAAAATGTTTGTAAAAATGGAAAGATGTGGAGCCGATGCAAAACATCAGCAAGGGACCTACGTTACAGGTCGTAGCTACTTCTCTTCTCTCTACCTTTTCTTTCCTGTCTGCCTCTTTTACACTAACTCATTAACAAATGCAGCAGCTTGTTTTACTGTGGATGTATAAAGACAACTGGATACAGCCCTGTGTTCCTATGAGAGCTTCTCAGACAGCTTCCATATCATTGGTGTAGCTGCAAGATGTCAGGTAGCTGTGTGTCTTGGCATACACATGTCCAGCCGATGTAGCTTTTAACGTTGTGAAAAATACAAAAGGTGTTTATTCCACAAGTGTCACAAAAATATCCACAGACTTGGCCTTTCTTACTAAAAACAATATAGGACAGGACACGTTATGAAAACCGTGTGTCTCCACAGCTACTCTAAGGTCCACTAATTAACCCAGCTCCACCGCTACTGTGTAACCTGTGCGTGAGGCTGCTGTCTCTTAAAGCTACAGTACCCACATTTCAAACTCACTGAAATAGCTTATTCTAGAAAGGATTAACAAATAATCAAATTCAATAAAACATACTTTCACATAACATTTAGGCCATTACAAAACTTCCAAACTCAAAGCTTCAATATCAAATGTATATATAAGAATAATATAAGGAGAAATAAGAAAATCAGCAAACTTAACCTTGCCTCATACAGTTGGGTCCATAGAGCAGCTCACTAGCAACATCAACTAGATGAGTTACTTCTGGTCTAACCCTCCAACTAACTGGAATGATGATAAAACAATGTAATCATGCAGCTCTTCTGGACTTTCGAAATGTGCTCCTCTACATCACAGTGCTCTGGGAGAATTCAGTGGTGGACACAAAAAGCTGAGGCACGCAGAGCTAGCAATAACAACGTTGGACATCATGTGGCTCTTCTGGACTTTCAAAATGTGATCAGACCAAATGGATCAAATTCAAATTTTGCAGGGTTTGTGATGCTCAGAAACATGTATCTAATTTATAGACATAACTTCATAATGTAAGTCTGGTCAACCAACCTTAGACCAGTCCTCATACTATGATCGGCCTCACTCCAGCTCCTCTACATCATTCAGCTCACAGCTCTCTGGGAGGATTCAGTGGTGGACGAATGAGTGCAAGAAGCTGAGGCACGCAGAGCTGGCAGCAATACCAACGTTGGACAGCAAAAGGTCCGACCAGTTGAAATGGACTGAAGAGGGTTCAGAGATCTACATCCAAGATAGTCCAGGAGATGGGAAGTGAGAGGGAAGGTAGACTGGCAGGCAAAGACCTCTCAATGGGGAACCAATTGATTATACATTAGATTATATTATAGATTATATTATAGATTATATTATAGATTATATTATAGATTATACATTAGATTATATTATAGATTATATTATAGATTATACATTAGATTATATTATAGATTATACATTAGATTATATTATAGATTATATTATAGATTATACATTAGATTATATTATAGATTATACATTAGATTATATTATAGATTATATTATAGATTATACATTAGATTATATTATAGATTATACATTAGATTATATTATAGATTATACATTAGATTATATTATAGATTATATTATAGATTATACATTAGATTATATTATAGATTATACATTAGATTA
This sequence comes from Scomber japonicus, assembly GCF_027409825.1. Taxonomy (NCBI): domain Eukaryota; kingdom Metazoa; phylum Chordata; class Actinopteri; order Scombriformes; family Scombridae; genus Scomber; species Scomber japonicus. Next base: position 2,805,906 of record NC_070579.1, on the reverse strand, counting down.
TATTATAGATTATACATTAGATTATATTATAGATTATACATTAGATTATATTATAGATTATATTATAGATTATATTATAGATTATACATTAGATTATATTATAGATTATATTATAGATTATACATTAGATTATATTATAGATTATACATTAGATTATATTATAGATTATACATTAGATTATATTATAGATTATACATTAGATTATATTATAGATTATACATTAGATTATACATTAGATTATATTATAGATTATACATTAGATTATATTATAGATTATATTATAGATTATACATTAGATTATATTATAGATTATACATTAGATTATATTATAGATTATATTATAGATTATATTATAGATTATACATTAGATTATACATTAGATTATATTATAGATTATATTATAGATTATATTATAGATTATATTATAGATTATATTATAGATTATACATTAGATTATATTATAGATTATATTATAGATTATATTATAGATTATACATTAGATTATATTATAGATTATATTATAGATTATATTATAGATTATATTATAGATTATATTATAGATTATACATTAGATTATATTATAGATTATACATTAGATTATATTATAGATTATATTATAGATTATATTATAGATTATATTATAGATTATATTATAGATTATATATTAGATTATATTATAGATTATACATTAGATTATATTATAGATTATACATTAGATTATATTATAGATTATATTATAGATTATATTATAGATTATATTATAGATTATATTATAGATTATATTATAGATTATACATTAGATTATATTATAGATTATACATTAGATTATATTATAGATTATATTATAGATTATATTATAGATTATATTATAGATTATATTATAGATTATATATTAGATTATATTATAGATTATATTATAGATTATATTATAGATTATATATTAGATTATATTATAGATTATATTATAGATTATATTATAGATTATACATTAGATTATATTATAGATTATATTATAGATTATATTATAGATTATATTATAGATTATATTATAGATTATACATTAGATTATATTATAGATTATACATTAGATTATATTATAGATTATACATTAGATTATATTATAGATTATATTATAGATTATATTATAGATTATATTATAGATTATATTATAGATTATATTATAGATTATATTATAGATTATACATTAGATTATATTATAGATTATACATTAGATTATATTATAGATTATATTATAGATTATACATTAGATTATATTATAGATTATATTATAGATTATATTATAGATTATATATTAGATTATATTATAGATTATATTATAGATTATATTATAGATTATATATTAGATTATATTATAGATTATATTATAGATTATATTATAGATTATACATTAGATTATATTATAGATTATATTATAGATTATATTATAGATTATACATTAGATTATATTATAGATTATATTATAGATTATATTATAGATTATATTATAGATTATACATTAGATTATACATTAGATTATATTATAGATTATACATTAGATTATATTATAGATTATATTATAGATTATACATTAGATTATATTATAGATTATACATTAGATTATATTATAGATTATACATTAGATTATATTATAGATTATATTATAGATTATATTATAGATTATATTATAGATTATATTATAGATTATATTATAGATTATATTATAGATTATACATTAGATTATATTATAGATTATATTATAGATTATATTATAGATTATATTATAGATTATACATTAGATTATATTATAGATTATACATTAGATTATATTATAGATTATACATTAGATTATATTATAGATTATATTATAGATTATACATTAGATTATATTATAGATTATATTATAGATTATATTATAGATTATATTATAGATTATATTATAGATTATATTATAGATTATACATTAGATTATATTATAGATTATATTATAGATTATATTATAGATTATATTATAGATTATACATTAGATTATATTATAGATTATATTATAGATTATATTATAGATTATATTATAGATTATACATTAGATTATATTATAGATTATACATTAGATTATATTATAGATTATACATTAGATTATATTATAGATTATATTATAGATTATATTATAGATTATATTATAGATTATACATTAGATTATATTATAGATTATATTATAGATTATATTATAGATTATATTATAGATTATACATTAGATTATATTATAGATTATATTATAGATTATATTATAGATTATATTATAGATTATATTATAGATTATATTATAGATTATATTATAGATTATATTATAGATTATATTATAGATTATATTATAGATTATACATTAGATTATATTATAGATTATATTATAGATTATATTATAGATTATATTATAGATTATATTATAGATTATACATTAGATTATATTATAGATTATATTATAGATTATATTATAGATTATATTATAGATTATACATTAGATTATATTATAGATTATACATTAGATTATATTATAGATTATATTATAGATTATATTATAGATTATATTATAGATTATATTATAGATTATATTATAGATTATATTATAGATTATATTATAGATTATACATTAGATTATATTATAGATTATATTATAGATTATATTATAGATTATATTATAGATTATACATTAGATTATACATTAGATTATATTATAGATTATATTATAGATTATATTATAGATTATATTATAGATTATATTATAGATTATACATTAGATTATATTATAGATTATACATTAGATTATATTATAGATTATATTATAGATTATATTATAGATTATATTATAGATTATACATTAGATTATATTATAGATTATATTATAGATTATATTATAGATTATATTATAGATTATATATTAGATTATATTATAGATTATACATTAGATTATATTATAGATTATACATTAGATTATATTATAGATTATATTATAGATTATACATTAGATTATATTATAGATTATACATTAGATTATATTATAGATTATACATTAGATTATATTATAGATTATATTATAGATTATACATTAGATTATATTATAGATTATACATTAGATTATATTATAGATTATATTATAGATTATATTATAGATTATATTATAGATTATATATTAGATTATATTATAGATTATATTATAGATTATATTATAGATTATATTATAGATTATATTATAGATTATATTATAGATTATACATTAGATTATATTATAGATTATATTATAGATTATATTATAGATTATACATTAGATTATATTATAGATTATATTATAGATTATATTATAGATTATATTATAGATTATACATTAGATTATATTATAGATTATATTATAGATTATATTATAGATTATACATTAGATTATACATTAGATTATATTATAGATTATATTATAGATTATACATTAGATTATATTATAGATTATATTATAGATTATATTATAGATTATATTATAGATTATATTATAGATTATACATTAGATTATATTATAGATTATATTATAGATTATACATTAGATTATATTATAGATTATACATTAGATTATATTATAGATTATACATTAGATTATATTATAGATTATATTATAGATTATATTATAGATTATACATTAGATTATATTATAGATTATATTATAGATTATACATTAGATTATATTATAGATTATATTATAGATTATACATTAGATTATATTATAGATTATATTATAGATTATACATTAGATTATATTATAGATTATACATTAGATTATATTATAGATTATACATTAGATTATATTATAGATTATATTATAGATTA